>NC_133284.1:24570444-24696804 GCF_005239225.2 Populus alba | reverse complement strand
TATCCTATGATCCTGATGAGAAGTCAATTTAAGCATAAAAAAAACGTATGAGCAATGTTAAATTTTTGAGTTTACGATGGAAATTTTGAAATGTGTATTAAGATTTTATTATTATATTTAATAAAATTAATCGATCATCATATACATCAAAATATACTAAAAGGAGTTGTTAAAGAAAAACAAAGACTCATGCTAAAAGATGAGTGCAAATAAAAAAATATAATCTCATGAAATAACACCTTTATTTAATTATCCGTCAATATTATTTTTGTAAACTAAAATTACAAATTGAATTAAAACAATTTCCTTTTATTTTTTTAAGTATCTAGTGTGTTGTTCATTTGATGACTAAACTTTCAAATCTAATCGGGTTGTAGAATTATGTTGGAGCTGGCTAGTGTATGCGAACACGCCAACATGTGAGAATGGTCATCACATTTAGACGGCACGTGCGACTTTCTTCGAGTTCTGATAATGACCTTTCTTGGGGCTGATGGAATTGGCTCGGAAGCAATTCTCTTCCATGTTAGTATATGTCGGCAACGTAACCACGACCTGGATCCAACTATCTTTTTTTTTTTCCTTTTTTTTTCTCTCCATCTCAATTCTCGTGCTTATCTTGAAAAAAATAACATTATTTATTCCATCCATAGTAGTTTATTAGAGAGGCCACAAATGTTTTTTTCTATAAGAATTATTATTTTTTTGTAATTTTAATTTAATGTTACATGGGTTTTATCATGGGTTTAACAGTATAAAAGTTTTCTTTTAGCTTATTCCTTTCAGGTAACCGACTTTACTTAGCCCATGTTCTTACTTTACGGTGAACACATATGCAACAACCAATAATTTATTATGATTTATAAGAGTCTTTTAAAAGATAAAAAAACTAGCTGCGTCTGCATTTTGTTCTTCATCTATAATTAATTATTTATCTGAATAACCCTGATTCATTCTCATCACATCTATAATTATATTTCTATAATAATTACTATTTTCATCTATGACTCCATGCACATAGCTAGAAACTAAACGTTGACCCAACCATGTTTTCTATCATATTCTCATAAGGAACATATGATTATATCCGTGTGCAAACCGACACAAATATTTTTTTTTATATGAAATCTTTTTGTAGAAGATACATCGTTACTATATCTGGATCAAGAAATTTTTTTTATTTTTACACCTCTAACATGGATATCTAATACCGCCTTCACTAATATTTCTCGAATTAGATAGTATGTAATTAATAAAACTCTCAATCCCGTTACAATAATCCATCTTGAGCAACCCTTTGGGTGAAACTCGATCCATCCAAAAACAATTATCCATTACTTATGTCAAACCAATATAGACTATTGATGATAACATGTATTAATTAATTATGTGAACTAAATAAATTAGTTAACACTAGTTTGACTCCAACTTATTCAATCTATTTTAATAGTATAATTAAATCATTATCATTTTTTTATAAAAATCTAAATTCCTTCACATTTACCAAAATGTTCAACTCAACAATAAAATTGATAAAATATAAAATGTACTCATTAAACAATGTATTATTTATTTCATTACAAAACACCTAGATCACAAAACTGAAATCAATTTCAACAAATTACAAACAAATATAATTTTTTAAAATCTCAAACAAACCTTAACATGTACAAATCATACATTCATATAACAAATTTCTATATGAAAAAGCTATAAAAACAAATAAACACATAAACAAACAACGTATAATACATCAAGATGCAATATAAAAATTAACATTTTAAAATTGAGTTCAAACAAAAAATAGATAGTTTTGCTTACTTGATGCGGGGAATCCTAAAAAAAATGAACCATAACAGAGATGCTGACATATTAAGTGTTGGGGTGATTGAATTTGTGGTAATGAGAGTGGATCAACTTTGTCTCCCTAGTGCGATTGCATAATTTACCTTAGAAGAAATTGACATGGTCTCCCTCAGATTGCCTAGATAATTTCCCCCAAATTAGTTTTTTGAGCATGAACATTGGGGCTATACAAATTTCAAAAAACATTCGTAATGGTCTTGGACCTTGGAATTTTTTTACTACATATTTTAAATTCATACAGACTACGCAAGTTAATACATAAATGAAAAATAAAAATCAAATTTATAAAATGAATAGGATGAAAAGGATAAACCTCATAGGGGAGGGGTTATTTACATAACTAAGGTCAAATATATTTTCTTTTCTTTCATATTTGGGACCAGACACATCTTTGCTATCATTACTGGATCATATAAGTTTACCCCTTCAATGACTTTGATTCTGGATTCTAGCGCCTCTATCTTATCTTGATCAATTCTATAAGATGACTTGGCCTTGTGGGATTCATTAGCAGATGCCTCCATGACTGTCGGGGCTGGTGCAGGTGTCGCTGACAGTAAAAATGTTGGATTTTATTATGGCTCTTGACCATGTTTACTCATTCTTTCTACAGGTTGAACTATAGTAGGAGCTTGATTAAAGGTGACCGGTCATTTAGAAGGACCTTCACCAGAGGTATTTCTTAGTGTTTGCTCGAGGAAGCTAATATGGTGAGCCATGCTTGTTTTCAGAGACTCCAACTTTTCTTGAAAAGAGGCATCATTATGAGCACGCTATTCATCTTACATGCTTCTCGCTCTAAGTCGGGTGATGCGCGGCATCGAGATGATCATCCACCCTTAGGGTATCTGTAAGTCTATCTGGAAAATATGGGGAGACAAGAAATTCTTGTCTTTTATCAGTGGAAAATTGGAATAGGAGTCGTCATTTAATAATTTGGTCACTAAACCTAACTGGTCTTAGAGATCATGTACAAAGATTGGTTGCGTAAAGGAAAGGTATTAGCACCCCAACTACGCCCTACCTAAGGTAAGTTGCATTATTTTGTTGTTTGATAAAATCTAAGGTCTTGTTGTGGTTTCTAATTGTCGGTCTGTCTATGATTTAAGAAAAGTCCTCATCTATAAGGAGATTCTTATCTTATCAGGTAAAAACCTAATTGTTTTATGTCATCAAAAGAAAATACCCTTTTAATATTGAGAATATAATTTACGTATAAATTCATAATCCATGATACTAAAATAACACAAAATAAAATTTTTGTTGTTTTTGAAATTTTGTTCAATGTTCTCTTAACTTTAATAAGCTAGTTATTGAAGCCAAAATTAATGCTAAAACATTGTTTTTTGGTGTATGAAAAACATAATATGATTTGTTAGCTTTGAGACAATTGGTCGTATGCACAAAAACATTTTTTTCTTTTTTCAATTTTTTGTTTTTGGTATTTTGGAAGTTTTGACGAAAACCGAGTGTTATAATAGTTGATTTGTATGTTTACAACATAAAATACAGACCGATATTAAGCAAAAAAAAGCATAAATAAAAAATTGGGGAAATCACAAATATTGAAAAATATTTTTTTCTTTTAATTTTTTTTTTTCTGAAATGGGCTGGACCTGGCCCAAATGCAAGGGCTAGGCCGAACCCTGCCTAACTATGTGGGCTAGGCTTCGTTTAGCCCGTGTGAACAGTGCTCTCCAGTGTTCACATGCTACGTGAAAAGTGGAGGTTGGGGTGGCGAGACGAGGCAGGAGAAGAAAAAGAAGGGGAGAAGGGTTGACCTACGGTGGCTGTTGTTGTTGATGGAGCTACTGGAGGCGACAGTCAACGACACTAGTGGTGGCGCTGGTGGTTCTTAGTGGTTTTCCTTCTCTTCTTCCTCTCTATTTTTTTTATTCTCTCTCTCCTCTGTTTTTTCGTTCTCTTCTCTGCTTCTTCTTCTTCTCTTTTTTTTTTTTCGGTCTTCCCCCCTCTTTTATCCTCTCTCTAATCTTTTTTTTCCTCCTCGTCTCCCCTGTATTTATGGGCAAAAGACAAGGCAGAGAGAGGCCGAGGCGACTATTGTGTTTCCGCCCCTCCATCGCCTGAGGGACACATCTCCTCCCTTTTCTTGAACATGTGGAAAGCGTTAGGCAAGTGGGGGTCCTTGGTCGGTGACTTTTTTATGCTTTTTAGAGGAATAAAGTTAGTGAAAACAGGGGGAAGAAAAATCTTCTTCTTCCCTTGCCTTGCACGTACAGGGGAAGAAAAAAACCTATAGTGTCCTTCAAAACGGCACCGTTTGCATCTTTTTGTTTACATTGTATAAAACACGCTGTTTCATTTAAATGGAAAAGGTGGCAAAAACATGTTAGAATTCACATTGGTCCTCAATTTATGATTTGTTCAATCAAGTCCTCGATTCCAATTTTGATTGTCAAAATCAATTCAATTACATCCCTGCCAAATTCAATTGCTGGCCCTAAAGTTGGTCACTTTTTTCACATTGGTCCTTGTCTTGAATTTATACAATTTGACCATCAATTAACCACTACATTTCTAATTTCTTCAATTTGGCCCTTGATTCAGTTTAATTACAACCCCTTTATGTACGCGTGTTTTTCATTTTAGTCCTTGGTTTCGGATTTCTTCAATTAAGTCCCTAATTTTCCATCAATCTTCAATATTTATGCAATTAAGACCCTAATTTGATCAAATTAACTCTCAAAAATTATAATTTGACCCCAAAACTTTAATTTCTTTTAATTAAAGCCTAAATTGACTTCAAAATCAATTGTTCTTGCAATCAAACTGTCCATAAATTCAATTAAACATTCAATAAAATTTAATTGAGTCAATAAACATCTGATTTTGAACTTTTCTTCCTCAAATTGAATTTTGTTTGTTAGTCGAGGCTTCCTCTAGTCTAATATATATTGCCAAATTTCAATATTTGTATGTGTGAACATCCTCAACCAATTTCTGATAATTTTCTTGGATGTTTTGACATCCTTCTTCATTGTCTAATTATTTATTTTATTTTATTTATTTAATTATTATTATTATTATTCTTTTATTTTTTTCTTTTTTGCTTGGGGACCTAAAAATGGGTTATGATAATTGTCCTCCTTTTTACATTGCTTACGACTGAAATCTCGCAAGTGATTTTAGATAGTAAGCTTTGTAAAGAAGAAAAAAAAAAACGATAACAATATCTTGGGCAACCTGCCCCTTTTGAAGAAAATTGGTTTATTTTCACAGGCAACCTGCGCACACACTCACACTTACCCTGGTCTATTTTCATGGGCGACCTGCCCACACATACTCAAAGTGGTCTATTTTCAGGGGTGACCAGCCCACACACTCACACTTACCCTGGTCTATTTTCATAGGCGACCTACCCAAGTAGAAAAAGGAAGAGTGGTCTCATTGTAATGGGTGGCCTACCCAGGTGAAGGAATGGTCTCATTATAATGGGTGACCTACCCAGATAAATAAACATGGAGAATGGTTGCATTGTAATGGGTGACCTACCCAAATAGAAAAAGGAAAGAGTGCTCTCATTGTAATGGGTGACCTACCCAAGTAAAAACAACATGGAGAATTGTTCTCATTGTAATGGGTGGCCTACCTAGGTAAAAATAACATGGAGAATTGTTTTCATTGTAATGGGTGACCTACCCAAAATGAAAAAAGAAAAGAGTGGTCTCATTATAATAGGTGACCTACTTAGGTGGATGAATGGTCTCATTATAATGGGTGACCTACCTAGATAAAAAAAATATGGAGAAAGGTCTCATTGTAATAGGTGACCTACCTAGGTAGAGGAATGGTCTCATTGTAATGGGTGACCTAAAACACATGGAAAATGGTCGTATTGTAATGGGCGACTTACCTAGAAAAAGGATAATAAGGGCTCAAGGCTCACTCAAAAGGAGGTAGGGTTAGAAAACGCATTACCTAAAAGGCGAGGGCTCAAAGGCGCACTCAAAATGAAGTAGGGTTATAAAACGCACTACCTTAGAGATGAGGGCTCAAAAACACACTCAAAATAAGTGCAGGCTCAAAAGCACGCTCAAAATAAAGCGAGGGCTTAATGGCGCACTTGAAATGAGGTGAGGGCTCAAAGATACACTTAAAAGGAGGTGTGATGATGGATTAACAATCTGCTAAAATGTTGAAAACAATGTATTACGATTAATATGCATGTATACTTACTTGAGAAATATAGGTTCCCTTTTTCTGTACGGAGTCCTCTTTTTCCCAAAAGGTTGAATCTTGGATAACAAACTTCGATGACTTTTTCATTCTTGTTTACTCAAGTTACATCATGTGAGCTGGACCTTCGGAAGGGTTTTGCTGCTTATTCCTTTATCTCAAGGGTTGTCAACTCTGCCATTGTGCTTTTTTAGGAAGGAAATCGTGGAGCCATCCCTACCATGTGCTTTTGGATTGCCCCCCAGCTTGATCATGTCCCAAAGTGTTCAAATTGGGTTTACTTTGGGTTAAGGATATGTGAAGGTAAGTTTGGGTTTTTTGTACAAGGAAATGTTTTCATGCAAAATTTTTGAAACATACAAATTATTCCAACCATAAAAATCATTTTGACATTGGTTCAAAATAAACTTGTTCTAAAGAATTCAAGCAATTTTTATGGATAGGTTTCTTGAAGTGATGAAAGCTTTTTGTTTTGCTTTTGGGTTAAAGATGAAGTGACATCTGGTTGGTCATAAAAGGTTTAAATTTCAATTTGAGGGTTATTAAGAACTGAATTGGTTCAAAGCATTTATTTTATTTGCATGAATAATGATTTGACCCGCACGAGAAAGCATTGCCTACCGATCCAGATTGCCTTTCTTTGATTAGAAAGGGCTTGATTAGGTACGTAATGTAGGCTTTGGCTATTGGTTACGAAGAAAAGGATATTTTGTAGGCTCAAAAGGTGTTTAAGGGATTTTAAGACTAAGGATCACTTGTGCTTGTTTCCTGACCTTTTTCTTTTGAATGTCTTTCCAAACTGGTTTGCCATGCCCCATAGTGTCGGGTTTGGGCTCTTTCTCTTTGATCATTGAGTGTTTTTAAGTTTTTGAGGTGTATGATTACCCTTATAAGGAATCACTTGAATTTCCAGAATTCATTTGTTTTGGACAAACACCAACACGATTTTTGTTCTTGTACTCACTTTGGAGGTAAAAAAAAATAATTCCTTGAAAACATATGAGAACATGTATAGTTTTTGGAAGAAAAAGGAAAACACCGAAGGATTCTTTATGTTGTAGTTTTTTTAGCAAAAGTTGTGCTCAAAATGTTATTTATATGTAATAAAAACAAAAAAAAAGTGTGATATGAACATAGGAAAACACGATTTTATTTAACAAGAAAGGCTTATTTAACAAAGAAAGTCTTGTGGCATTATGAGCCAAATCACCAACAAGACCGAAACAGACATGATCAAAAGCATGAAACAAAAGGCAATAATAAGGCAGGCTTCATCCTTCCATTTTGGTAAATCTCCTCTTCCAATAAGGCAGGCTTCATCCTTCCATTTTAGGATAATGGGGATAAAAAATATGGTCGGAATTTGAGTCCTTTAAAATTTATGCTGCCCTTTCGCACTCTACCTGGACCATTGATGCTTTCAGATTCCCCGAACATTTCATTGCTAGTGCATTTCTAATCTAATGCTTCAAGCATGATTAGGTAGAGGGTTCATGTTCATATTAGCAGTGTCTTCAAATACTATCCATCTTGCCTTGATTAATTGTAGAAGCTTTCTCTTAAAGGTGTTGTAAATATGAATGTCATGTCTAGTGATTAGTACTTAAAAGTGCATTTTTATCAAGGTTTTATATCATCATTTTGCACTTGAAGTATCAATAACTCCTTAACTAAAGCATGTTTTATAATAACTTACCTAATAATATAAGATAGCTTTAATTTATGGTAAATGTTCATCTTAAATGCAGGCCTATCACATAAATGAAAGGATTGATTGATGAGTTTAAGTATTGAAATTGAAAGGACAAAGAGAGGGCCAAACTTAGAAAAGAGATGTTGGTGCAGTCCAAATTAGAACACTGTTTGGTAATTGGGTCATATATCGAGTTTTAGATATCCAAGTGACCTCAAATTTTAGGACATATTTGGTAAGACATAGGCCTACAACTTTCATGAGAGTCCAAGATCTAATAAGGCCGTTTTCAAGTCCAAATTATAGCAACAACGGAGAAGTCCGAATTTATCTTGCAGCCCAGGCACTGTTCAGTGTTCAGCCCATATCTCGAGTTCTAGAAGTCCAAATGACCTCAATTTGTTTTTTCATGGAAAGCTAAGACAATTTCCTATAACTTTCATACGTATAGGTGGATACAGTTCTGATGCTAGCAATGATGTTTTATTCAGACAAGAAGATAAGGATTTTCACTAAGTCAAGAGTTGGCCACCCACTCAACAATTAGTTATCAAATCAATAGTTTCAAATTTTGGCCTATAAAAGGAGGCATTTGCCATGTATTTGGGGGCTTGGTTGTTCAGATCAAGAACTTGCTCTTGCTCTTTCTTTTTATATTTTTTTTGTAATTCTTAAGTTTTGCTTTCATTAATATCTTGTTTATGGTTTTCATTTCCTATCCTTTACTTAGTTAACTTGTATCTTATTTATGTTCTTATTTTGTTTATTTATGTTTCTCTTCTTTATTATATTTAGCTAAGTTTATTATGTCAAGGTGAAAAGGTTACACTAATGGTGTAAGAATAAGTATAGTGTAAACTCAATATGGACCTTAATGTTTAATATTAACATGTCTTATCTTTTTATCTTATTAATTCTTAATACCTTGCTTGTTAAATGGTTAATGTAGATTTGTGTTGTATAACACTTGGTACAACAAATGCTTGGCACTCTCATAGCCCAATCATATGGTATTACCTACGTCTGTGCTATGAAAGGAACTTGATTTGTTGTTAACATAAGTTAGCATCATGAATTCCTGATAATATTTAAAATTTTGGTGTTACTTAAATAAGATAATTAATATGATCATGTTAATAATTTATAATGAGTTATTAATGATAAATCATCCGATTAGAATCTCCTTTGTGTGTGGTTTCCAATTGAATAATAAGAGTTTATACTATACTTGTTTGAAATACCATTAGTGGATCCTCTAACCTTGACATTTGTTTTTATCATTGTTTAATCCTTACATTAATCTTCCATCTCAAAGTTCTCATCAACTTCTTCTTCATCTTCTTTATTATTATTATTATTACTATTATTATTATTGTTTTTGTTGTTATATTATTGTTGTCTATAATTTATACAATTAACCTCCCTGTGGTTTGACCCCGGTCTTGTTGGGTTATTTATTACTTCGACACTCCTGCATTTGGGAAAAGACATCAATCTTTTGGTCGTGTCATCTGGCAACACCAGCATGTGCCCGAAGCTTAATAGCTTCTAGTACATCTCATGTAGGGGTAGCGGCAGTGGAGGTAGTTGTTCTTGGACCCTTTGGTAATTTCCAATTTCGCTTGAAAGTTTTGGGGTTGAGGTTTTTTTATGTTTGCAATGTGGGATGGAGTGTGGTCGTTTAAGGGTGAGTTTTTCCTACCCTTGTAGCCATCTTCAACATGGTTGACCTCTTTTCTTTCGAAGCCTCTTTTGTTGGTAGGTGCAGAAATTCTACCACTCTTGACACCTTGTTCTATGCGTTCACACACTACCACAATATTAGTGAATTGCTGAGCTGAACTACCTATCACATGCTCGTAGTATGGTGCCTTGAGTATGTTAGCAAATAAAAAGACAATCTCTTTGTCTAGAAGTTGGGGGTGGATTTAAGCATCTAATTCTCGCCATCTTTGAGCATATTCCCTTATGTTTTCTTTGTCCTTTTTCTCTATATTAGACAAGCTGGTTCTGTCAGGAGCAATGTACACGTTGTATTTGCACTGCTTGACAAATGCATCCACTAGATCCTTCCATCTCTAGATTTTTGTGATATCCAATACCATGTACCAACTTAATGTTGTCCCGCTTAAGTTATCCTGAAAAAAGTGCATCAGTAGTTTTTCATCATGTACTACCTCTGCCATTTTATTGCAGTAGGACTTGACATGAGTCATGGGGCATTGTGTTCCACTGTATTTGATGAATTTAGTAACGTGAAACTTCTTTGGGACAACCACATTTGGGACTAGACACATCTTTATTGCCATTACTGGATCATACAAGTCTACCCTTTCAATGACTTTGATTCTAGCTTCCAGTGCCTCTATCTTATCTTGATCAATGCTATTAGATGACTTGGCTTTGTGGGACTCGTTAGCAGATGCCTCCATGACTGTTGGGGTTGGTGCAGGTATCGCTGACAGTAAAAATGTTGGATTTTGTTATGGCTCTTGACCATGTTCGCTCATTCTTTCTTCAGGCTGAATTATTATAGGAGCCTAATTGAAGGTGACCAATCATTTAGAAGGACCTTCACCAGAGGTATTTCTTAGTGTTTACTCAAGTAAGTTAATGTAGCGAGCCACGCTTGTTTTCAGAGACTCCAACTCTTCTTGAAAATGGGCATCACGGTGAGCACGCTATTCGTCTTACAGCTTCTCGCTCTAAGTTGAGTGTTGTAGACTTGTAGGGGGGCTATGTTTCAACTTGTAGTATGTATGCATGTTTTTTTTTTGATTGGATGTATATGTATGATGCAAATGTATGTACATGTCTTGTATATAGTTCATACTCTAAAGTTAGGTTTAGGCCATTACATGATGGGTGATTTGCTACCTGGTCTCAAAAGGGTCTCTTGTTGTCCCAGTGATCACCCTCGTAAAGGTAATAAGGGGGTTCAGCAGGTAATGGGATGGCTTGTGAACCAATCATTACCAGTCTAATCAATCAACAAAGAGTTGGGGTTTACACAAACTTAAACCTTGACTAAAAGTTGTAATGTAAGCTGCTAGTCCCCCACTTAACCTAGATTTTTGAATGTAACTCGTACAAAAATGCAAATGATGCATGAAGCAATTTTACAATGCAAACAAACATGTATGAAATTAAAGCGTATGAGCAAATGACGAAATACATATTAACAATAACACACAAACCAAACAATAAAACATAATAATCAGACAAAAACAAAGCTTAGACCACAAAGTATTCCTAGTGGAGTCGCCATTCTATCGCACGTGTGCGGCGTCGCAACGATCATCCACCCTTAGGGTATCTGTAAGTCTATCTGGAAAATATAGGGAGACAAGAAATTCTTGTTTTTTATCGGTAGAAAATTGGAATGAGAGTCGTCACATAGTATTTTGGTCACTAGGAATATGGGTGAGCAAAAAAACCGAGAAACCGAGAAAAAAATAACCAAAAAAACCGAGTAAACCGATTAATTTTTTTCCAAAATTTTTTGGTTCGGTTCGGTTTCGGTTTCAGAAACCAAAAACCGGAAAAACCCCAACCGAACCGAACCGGTTCAGTTTGAGGGGTACTATAAATACAAAAAAAAATCACGTTATTTTTCTTAACCCTAGCATCCATACTCCAGCCGTCCTTGTCCTTGCTCCTGAGCCGCTCCCTCAAGGGCCTCAACTCACAATTCACAATTCACAATTTCAAATCGAAATCAATCCTTCTTTATCTATTGGAGCACAACCAGCCCCCACTATCTTTGATTCTTCATCTTTAAACACCAGCTAGCCACATCCCTCTCCCACCATCTTTGATGCTTCATCTTCAAACACCAGCCAACCACATCCCTCTCCTACCATCTTCATCTTCAAACACCAGTCAAGTGGATATTAATTTAATTAGCACTGGTATGTAGTTGTGAGCCTAATGTTATTACATCAGGGAGAAAAATGGGTTTGACATAGAATAATGGTGTGCTGTGTGAAAAAAAATGTTATTATATTTGTTTTAAATATCATTGATAAATGCTAATCCATTATTATGGTGTGTTGTGTGCTAAAAAAATAGAGAATAATATTTATTATTTGTGTTAAAAAAATGGGGGGGGGGGGTTTGGTTGATTTTAATTTGTCAATTCTAAAAACTAATTTTTTTTTTATTTTATGAAAAGAGAATAATGTTTTATATATATATATATATATATATATATATATATTGCTGAGATTGTATATTGTAATGCTTGTATATGCTATATATATATGCTGAAATTGTATTATGCTCTAATGCTTGTAATTATATATATATACTCAACAACATACTTTTTTTTTACAACATATCAACCAAAATAAAAGAACTTAACTTGTGAAAATAATATTTAAAAGTACAGTTGAACTTATGCATGTCATACTATTGTTAATCTATTATAAATTATTGGTTTTTAACATGTTTTTATTATGTAATAACAAATGAAAACTACTCAAATTCAAAATGCCTCATCCACGGGTACTACACCAACATCAACCACTTCTCCAACTTCAAAACCTAACACAGAATCAACCAATGTAGGATCCACCACAGATACAAAAGGTAAACAACCTCAAGTTCTTGCATCTAGGAAAAGAAATGCTGATGATAAAAAAAAGTCACAAATTTGGGATCACTTTACAAAACTTGATGTTGATCCTAAAGCCCCTAGAGCTGAATGTAATTATTATGAAAAACATTATGCATGTCATACTATTGTTAATGGCACAAGTAACATGTGGAGTCATTTAAAAGTGTGCAAGAAGTTCCCTTTTGTGGTTGATAAGAAATAAAAGGTTCTGGTATTAGAACCTAAGATAGAGAAGGGTGAATTGGGAGAACAAATGTGGGAAGTCTTAAGGCAATAGGTTATAATTATGATGAATGTAGACAAGTACTAACAAAGATGGTTATAATTGATGAGTTGCCTTTTAATTTTGTGGAGGGTCGGGGATTTAAATTGTTTGCTAGGACTATGCAACCTAGATTTGACATTCCTTCTCGTTTTACAATTATGAGAGATTGTTTGAAACTTTATTTTGAAGAGAATGATAGATTGAGGATAGCTCTTAGGGGTCAACGATTGTGCTTGACAATAGATACATGGACATCAATCCAAAATATTAACTATATGTGTTTAACAGCTCATTGGATTGATAATGACTAGAATTTACATAAAAGAATTCTTAATTTTTGTCAAGTTTCCAATCATATGGGTGAGACAATTGGCCAAGTTATTAAGAATTGTTTGTTGGAGTGGGGGATTGATAAACTGTTGACCATTACATTAGACAATGCAAGCTCTAATAATGTGACCATTTCATATTTAAAGAACATGATGAAAGATTGGCCAACTAATATATTGTCAAATGAACACTTGCATGTTAGATGTTGTGCACACATTGTAAACCTCATTGTGTGTGATGGCTTGAAAGAGATTAATGTTTCAGTTGTTAAGATTCAAAATGCCATTAGGTTTTTGAGATCTTCACCGTCAAGGCATCTTGCATTTAATAAGTGGGCTGAAAAGTTGCATATAGAGTGTAAGAAATCATTGTGTTTAGATGTTGCAACTCAATGGAATTCAACTTATCTTATGCTAGAAGCTGCTGAAAAGTTTGAAAAGGTATTTAGGAGGTTAGGTGAAAAAGAACCTAGGTATATGAGTTACTTTTTGGAGGTTGATTCAAAGGGGAATAAAAAAAATATAGGGCCACCTCGTTTGGAGGATTGGGAAAATGCAAGAACTTTGGTTAAGTTCTTAAAGATATTTTATATGGTTACATTGAGATTTTCTGGCTCATTGCATATCACATCAAATTCTTTCTTCAATGAATTGATTTACATGCATACGAACTTGTTGCAATTGTGTAAACGTAAAGATAGTATTTTAAGTGGAATGACAATGAATATGATGTTTAAATTTGAGAAGTATTGGGGTTGTGAAGTAAATCAATATTTTTTGTTATATGTGGCTAATGTCTTAGATCCACGTTTGAAGTTGAAATATGTGAAATTTTGCTTTGGTGATTTGTATGATTATGACAAGGCACAATTGCTAACAAATAAGGTGAAAGATATTTTGGTGAGCTTGTATGAGTTTTATTTGAAAATTGATGAAGTGGTGGATAATAATAGGCATAAACAGGATGTTAATGCTATTGATGATGTGGAGGTAGATGTTAACACATTGGCTCGATTCAAAAGACATTTGTTGGAGGTGGATAGTATGGAAAATAAAAATGAAGTTGAGAGGTATTTGATTGAAGGTTGTGAGGATCCTAATGATGATAAGTGAGATATTTTAGGTTGGTGGAAAAGTAATGCTTTGAAAAATAAGACACTTTCAAAGGTTGCACAACATGTTCTGGCTATTCCTATATTCACAGTGGCTTCTGAATCAGCATTTAGCACAGGTGGTCGTGTACTTGATCACTTTCGAAGTTCCTTATCTCCAGCAACTGTTCAAGCACTCATTTGTTGTCAAAATTGGTTGCATCATGGATCAATTCCAACTGATATTAGAAGCTTGATAAATGATCTTGAAACCTACGAAAACCTTGAGTCAAGTAATTTATTTTAGAAACTTACACCTTTTATTTTGTTATTTATTAATTAAATTGTTTGCAATCATCTAACATGTCTAATTTTTAATTTTGTAGAATTTGGTGGAAAGTTACATTTATTAACGGATAATAATTAGTTCAAACGTTACTTTGACGGTAAAATACTACTTTTTATTTTTACATATTCTAATTTATTTTATCATGTTATAATTTTAGATCTTGATTTTCAGGTTTTGATGTCAATGGTATTACGGAATCAAAGTGCAATGTTCTTGTCATCTTGATGTGCTTTTTGATTGAGATGATGTGCACAATGAAGATTTATATTTTTTGCATGAAGTATTTTATTTTTTAAGTCAATGTTATTTGTTGTTTTTTTTAAGCCCTTTTGAAGGCAATGCTTTGTAATTTTAATTTTAATTTGGTGTGTGTGTTATTTAAACATTGATGCATGAGGAGTCCAAACTCCAAAACATAAATATTAGAAAGACTTGCAACATATTAAACACAATATTAGCACTAATAATTTAATATAAATGACTATTTAGTGACAAAAAATATTAAATATATTATTATAGAATTTTGTAACAAAAGTAGAAAATATTGACATTAATTATAAGCCCATTAGAAAGCCCAAAAAAAGCCTAAAGAAGCCCAAAAAAAGCCCAAAAAAACAATAATACAGGTTTTTCGGTTTTTTCTGTTAAAAAAAACCGAACCGAACCGAACCAAAACCATCCGGTTTGAACTGGCTCCGGTTTGAATTTGTCAGTTTTTTAAAATTTAATTTTGGTTAGTTTTTTAGAGAAAAACCGAACCGAACCGAAAATGCTCACCCCTAACTAGGAACCCTAATTGGTCTCTAAGATCGAGTACGAAGATTGGTTGCGTAAAGGGAAGGTATTAGCACCCCAACTACGCCCTACCTAAGGTAAGCTGCATTGTTTTGTTCTCTGATAAAATCTAAGGTCTTGTTGTGGTTTGTAATTGTCGGTCTGTCTATGATTTAAGAAAAGTCCTCTTCTATAAGGAGATTCTTATCTTATTAAATAAAAACTTAAGTGTTTTATGTCGTCAAAAGAAAATACCCTTTTAATAGTGGGACATATAAATTTATAATCCCTCATACTAAAACAACACAAAATAAAATTTTTGTTGTTTTTGAAATTTTGGTCAATGTTCTCTTAACTTTAATAAGCCGGTTATTAAAGCCAAAATGCATACCAAAACATTTTGTTTTTTGGTGTATGACAAACACTGTGATTTTTTAGCTTTGAGACAATTGATCGTATGCACAAAAAAACATTTTTTTCCTTTTTTCAATTTTTTTTTGGTATTTTGAAAGTTTTGATGAAAACCGAGTGTTATAATACCGGATTTGTATTTTTATGACGTAAAATACAAACCAATATTAAGCAAAAAAAAAAAGCATAAATAAAAAAGTGGGGAAATCACAAATATTGAAAAATATTTTTTTTCTTTTAATTTTTTTTTGAAATGGGTTGGACCCGGCCCAAATGCATGGGCTGAGCCAAACCCAGTCCAATTACGTGGGCTAGGCTTAGCCCGACTTGTGTGAACAATGCTCTCCACTGTTCACATGCTACGTGAAAAGTGGAGGTTGGGATGGTGAGATGAGGTAGGAGAAGAAAAAGAATGGGAGAAGGGCTGAGCTGCGGTGGTTGCTGTTGTTGGTGGAGTTATTAAAGGCGACAGGTAGCAGCGCTGGTGGTTCGCGGTGGTTTTCCTTCTCTTATTCCTCTTTGTTTTCTTCTTCTTCTCTCTCCTCTGTTTTTTCATTCTCTTCCTGCTTCTTTTTTTTTTTTTTTTCAATCTTCCCCCCTCTACTGTTATCTCTCTTCTCTTCTTTTTTTCTCTCCTCATCTCCCCTGTATTTATAGGCAAAAGACAGGGGAGAGAGAAAGGTCGGGGCGGCTACTGTGCTTTCGCCCCTCCACCGCTCAAGGGACACATCTCCTCCATTTTCTTTAATACATGGAAAGCTTTTAGCAAATGGGGGTCCTTGGTTGGCATATTTTTTATGCTTTTTAGAGGAAGAAAGTCGATGAAAAAAAGAGGAATAAAAATCTTCTTCTTCCCCTACCTTGCCCGTTCAGAGTTCACATTGGTCCTCGATTTATGATTTGTTCAATCGAGTCCTCAATTTCAATTTTGATTGTAAAAATCAATTCAATTGTATCCCTGCCAAATTCAATTGCCGACCCTAAATTGACCGCTTTTTTCACATTGGTCCTTGATCATTAATTTATGCAATTTGACCCTCAATTAAGCACTAAACTTCTAATTTGTTTAATTTAACCCCTGATTCGGTTTAATTGCAGCCCCTCAATTTATGTATGTTTTTCATTTTGGTCCTTGGTTTTGGATTTCTTTAATTAAGTCCCTAATTGGCCATCAAATTTTTAATATTTATGCAATTAAGCCCCTGATTTGATCAAATTAACTATAAAAATTATAATTTGACCCTATTACTTTAATTTCTTCCAATTAAAGCCTAAATTGACTTCAAAATCAATTTTTCTTGCCATCAAACCCTCTATAAATTTAATTAAACCTTTAATAAAATTTAATTGAGTCCATAAATATCTGATTTTGAACTTTTCTTCCTCAAATTGAATTTTGTTTGTTAGTCGGGGCTTCCAATAGTCCAATATATACTACCAAATTTAATTTTTCTATTTATGAACATCCTCAACCAATTTATGATCATTTTCTTTGACGTTTTGACATCCACTCCTCACTGTCTAATTGTTTTATTTATTTATTTTCTTTTCTTTTTAATTTTTTTTAACATGGGGATCCAAAAATGGGTTATGGCAATCAGCATCTTCTTCTTCCTTTTAAAAGTTTTCCTAGACTTTCTGGTGGCTTTGTTTAGCTATAAGAATATATTTGCTTTTGAACTCTATAAGAAACTGCAAATAATACGGATAAGTATCAGTTTAAAGACAAATAATATATGTTTATTGATTCAAATTCATCATCTTCAAATTACCCAAAAAAATTCATCTTCAAATCCGCATTCACTTACTTCTAATAGTTCATAGACAATTTCCACCTCATGTTGTAGGGGCTGTTCGGCTGAAGAAATGATGTTCGGTACAATCATTCTTCCTTTCAAGCATGTCAAAGATTGTTCTTCCACCTTTGGGTGTTTCAAGCTTTCTATCATGAACTATTTAACAATAGACAATTAATGAGCTAAGATCTTGGTAATTCTAGTGGAGTATCTAACAAGAAATAAGTTCTTTATATCATGAATTATTGGTACCAGGAAAGAATTTAGTAAATGCTGATTAGAAAATATAAATAGCATTTCTACAATGAGAGGCTGGCCTACATATATTTGCGATTCTGTACATGTTTTGGGAGCCAGAAAACAAACCCTTTTCAAAGAATTTGGCAATGTGCAGACAGCAGCTAGCTTGAATCTGAACTGGACTGGAGAGATCAAGTGTCAACCACGAGTCATTATCTTCCAAGGAATGACAGTGTTATGGTCTATTTCTTTTTCTCCACCTCAGGAAAATAAAACAAATGCCATCACTGCCTATTCCATGGAGGACAACAGCTTGTAATTAGCATGTTCATCATAACCCTACAGCTCATCTTGTTCGCCATGCATGAGTCCAATTCTCAGGTAGTCATTTGCCCTATTTATGGAAGGAAATGCAAGCAATAAATCAACAAAAAGCAATATCAACAGATCATAGAATATAAAATTAGTGTCTTTGGAATAACTTTGGCTTCAAGTTTAGTGATGGAATCATGGGAGGTCTTTACTAGATTTGCCAGCTATATTTCAACGACTCAATCCGTTGTGTGAAGCTCTTAATTACGAAATAATATTTATTTGAGCTTTGCAAAGTGTAGATTGCACTAAACTACCTCTAATGTAGCCACATACGTCAAGCCCACCAATCCTTGAAGAACAATAACTTTTTTTTTTTTTTTTTAAAAAAATAATTTATTTGTTTATCTCTAAAGAAACTCCTTTAGTCAAATCTACTGTTCATTAGTTAAAAGTTTTTGGTGATGCAGCCACTTTTTGCTACGAAAATCAAACAAGACGTACTAATTATATAAAAGTATCTATGACAAGAAGAGAATGTTGGGTGCTTTTTATTAGAAGAAGGGCAAAGGGAAAACCACAACCACATTAGTTTCAAAGAAAAATTTGGAAAACTCTTTCAAATTATCCCAACTAAGCCCCTATCTGGTTATTGAATATTAGAGTCATGAACTCATGCTCAGTTTTCGAATTTGTATTCTCTTAAAAGTTTTATTAAACATCAAAAACAAAAAAAATAAAGTTAAATAATATTTATTACAAATTGAATGTATTTAAAAAAAAAATATTAAATTAACAAAATAGCAGAGCTGGAGGAGGAGGCTGGTTGTTATACGGCCAAAAAGGAGGCGCACATATATCACCACTTTGTGATGCCATGTTCATGATCATATGGTGAAGCTGTTCATATTTCGCCAAGAGTTGCTCACAAGTAGCCGATTAGTGCTCGTATTTTTCGATGAGTTGAGTCATGTGTTGCTTCAAGGCCACAAATTCCTTAGATTGGGTGCTCAATGCTGATTAGGAGCTCTCAACTTACGAAAAAAATGGTTGAACAAACATACCACAAAGTATTGAGCGTGGTTGTCAACGAACTGTTGTGTTCCCTTTTAGTGTTCTTGACTTCGCACGTGCATCTCAACAAACAACTCCATTGGGCTCAGCTCACATCCAAGAGACGTAGCCTGTAATGAAAAAAATTAATCAAGTAACAAAAAATTATTTAACAATATATTTCATTTAAATTAATCTTACCATCTGTTTTGCATTTGTAGCAAACGAAAGGGAGCAGCCGGTATGCGTTGTCACCGAGCCATGAATTGGTCGGGTTTGATTGCTAGCACCGAACTGTGAGCGTCGTGTGAACCGCTTAGACTTTACGTGCTCAAGATATTGCGGCCATATATCTGCCAGGATGTATATTGGTTTGAAATCCTTTCAAACCGCCATATCGTTCCAGCCTTGGAGACCCTTATCTCTTGCATTTTTTTTTTGCTTTTTTTTTTGTGCTTCATACCAAAAATCACGTAGCCTACTTCGATAGAGAGAAATTAGATTTTCAAACATAAATTTTTTTCTAAAAAATCTTGTATTGTTTTTTATGTTACTTAGTTGTCGCGTGATTTTCCCACACTTTCCTCACAACAAGGTCATGCACACTGTCCTAGTCGAATTTGTCTTGTGTATAAATAATTCATTTTAAATAATAATAATAATTCATTTACATCTATATTAATAATTTATTAGAAAAAAGCTGGAAATTAGAAAGTAACATCAATCTCAAATCTGTCAAACCATGCATCGATTTGAGGTATCCATTTAGGATGTCTGGATACCTGACTCCATTGAAATAATGGAATCTCCATTGATGATTTAAACGCCGATGATATTACTCGGGCGGCTTCAATGTTTGTGAACCTGAAAATAAGTTAAATTAATGAAATATTGATTAGTTGTTCATAACTTATGTTATAATTAAAAAAAACTTAAACTGAAACAAATTTACATTGAAAGGTCATCCTTCCACTGTGCCTCGTACTAGCAGGTGAATTGATTCCGCTATGAAGACATGTCGTCTTTGGATTATATTTGAATATTAAAAAAATTGGGGAACACCTCTCCTATACTAGAGACTACCCAAACTTTTCAAACCTACAAATATTGACAATAGCCACAACTAATTGACCCTATCTATACTAGTCTTATATATAACATAACATCTATACAAATAACATCCATACTAATTACAAGGTAAATTCAACAATAGCAATTAAAATTCTACAAATTATTCAATTATTATGGATATACAAACAATAAAATATATTCAATAAATAAATAAAAACCTCTAGACTAACAATTAAAATTAATGGAAATAATTAAACACAAATCATGCAATAATATAGTAAAATTGAGAGAAAAATAATTAAATTTATTCCAACATATTCAATTACTAATTACTAAGTAAATTCAACATTAACAATTACAATTCAACGAATTATTCAATTATTATGGCAATACAAACAATAAAATATATTCAATAAATTTTAAAAAACTCTGGACTAAAAATTAAAATTAATGGAAATAATTAAAAAAAAATCATGCAATAATAGAGTAAAATTGAGAGAAAAATAATTAAATTTATTCTAACATATTCAATTACTAATTACAAGGTAAATTCAACATTAACAATTACAATTCAACAAATTATTCAATTATTATAGCAATAAAAACAATAAAATATATTGAATAATTTTGTTTTAAAAAAAAACTATAGACTTTAGGAATGAAATATGCTTACCTTAATAATGTGTTTATTTCAAGACTTTATCTACATTATAAAAATACACCAAAACAAAACACATAACAAAAATAACAATAGCTAAAACAAAGAAAAAAAATTCTTAAAGTAAAATGAAGTAGAGGAAACACATACCTTTTAATTTGAGTAAAATTCAAGTAGAGATTACAAGCAAAACAAACAAAAGTCTTGAAGGAAATGAGAGGAAAAAAATAAAAAATGAAAGGGGAATAGCGAAGTAGATGGAAAAATGAATTGAAAGGGCAGTCGCTGGGATTTATACCATAGTTTTACCGACGGACATTAAAAAAAAAATTATTTTAAATTATTATGTCGATGATGTTTTGAAAATTCGTTGGTAACTTTTGAATTTCACACCATCATTTTTAATTACCCTCAATATTTTTCGCAGTCTGTCGATAATTCTGTCAGCAAATACACAAAATCAGAGATGCATTTAATGCCCCACCCTTTGAAATTCACATAGTTTGTCGGTGATTTTATCGATAATTGTGACCTGCCAACACAATACCGACGGATTGGAATTCATCCACAAATTCATTGATGATGGTTGTGGCATTTACAACAATGCTACTGTGAAATGCCGACGAAATGGAATCTGTCAGTATGGACGTCGGTGATAGTGCAATGTGCAAGAAAAATGATGTTTGTATTGCCTATTTACCTTCCTGTAAACACTTAAATGATAAAATGTCCATCGCACAAAACAATAACAATAGTTCTTAAACAATACAAACTTATAAAATAAATATTTCATGTTACAAAATATATCATCCATAATATATATTACATGAAAAAAATGTTTTACACATGGCTTCTTTTTCATAGTTAGTTAGAATTTTCTTCTTCTTCATCGTCAATTGAATAGTCATCACCTTTATCACAATCTTTAATATGGATATCATCATCTTCATTGACATTTGCTTGTCCTCTAGAGCTCAAAACAACATTCAACTCCTTTGTGTCAACATCAACAAGACTATCATCGAAAACATGAAAATTTGAATTTTCTTCCAAGTAATTGAAGGAGCAACTCAATATGGTTCAACCAACTCACTAACTTGAAAGACTTCATCTCGCACACTTGTGTCTTCGTTCTCATCCCGAACAACCTCGACACGACCCTTGGCTTTCATTTTTAAAATGGATAACCGATCAACTCTTGATCGATCATTTCTAAAGGAAGGGTTGTATGTGTAATAAACTTGTTGACATTACTTTGCGAAAACAAAGACATTGTTTACGTTGCGGAGTCTAGCTTTTGAGTTGATTTTGACCAGACCATCGTGCGGATCAACTCTGATTCCTCTGTCCATTGTGACATACCAATAGCATTTGAATAAAAATACTCTATTCTGCTTGTTATGATATTGCAGTTCGACGACCTCTTCTAATCTACCATAGTAGTCAACTTCTAACTCACTACTAATCGATCCCTTAACACAAACACCGATGTTGTATGTCTTTCTTCCATGCCCGTATTCTTCAATATGGAACACATATCCATTGACAAAATACTCGTTGTGGCACTTAACTTTTCTTTAAGAGCCTAGGCTTAGTGAAGACAATGACTTAGTATCAGTCCTTCTCATTTAATAAACCTTGTATGTAATGTACATCAATGAACACTAAACAAGAATCTCGTAATGACATGTGTACAATAATTTTACAAGTGATAATGAGTTTGTGATAGTACTACATATGTTCTAAACCACGTGGCCAATTGTTCATCTTGTAATTGAAAGATTTGAGATTCAGTCAGTTGTGAGTTATTAGACATCAAATATTGTTGATGTTACCTGTAAGTGATAATGAGTGTATGATATTACAATATATAAACAGTATATTATTAACAAAGTTTAATTATTAGTACACATTTTATATACTTACTGAATAAAAGGTCTCACCTCATCATAGTTAAATATAACATAATTGTGTGCTTGTCTGAACTCTATTTCTGACAAATATCTTCCTCTTATGGCATTTTTAAGTGTAGGTCGTCCAGGATTGGAGAATATTGACAAGTTCCCACTAGACGACACTTCACTGTCATCATCATGTCATGGAACGCGATTGATTCTCATTCTTAGATGAGGTTCAAAATAATATGAGATAAATGTTGAGATCTCCTCAACAATATAGGCCTCACATATCAAAGCCTCAACATGCGCCTTGTTCTTAACTTTTTTTTGAGATTGAACAAGTACCTGCATTGAATTAATCAAATATTTTCAATTAAAAAAAACAAAGAAAATACTTTTATATATGAATTACATTGCAATTTTAATATCTAACCGTTCGAATGGGTACATCCATGTATATTGGACCAGTCCTCCAACTTTTGCCTCAAATGGTAGATATATAGGGAAATGCTCTATTGAGTAAAAAATAGAGGGAATATCATCTCAGGTTTGCATAGTGTCTGGACAATATTCGTTTCAAGCCTCTCAATGTGGTCAACATTCAACTTGCTGGAACATCTATCTCTAAAGAAATGACTGATCTCTATGAGTGCATCCCATATCCTTTTTGGTAACAAATCATGAAAAGCTAATGGGATGAGTGTTTGCATAAACATGTAGCAGTCATGACTCTTCATTCCATACAATCTAAATTCCTCCGTATTAACCAACCTTGATATGTTCGAGGCATGTCCATCGGGAAAACGCAGACTCTTAAGCCATTTGTAGACTAGTAGTTGTGTGTTTTTCTCTAACACGAAGCTTGCTCTTGATTTTATGACTCATGATCTATCACAAACCAATTCCATATTTTTATGGTTATAGAACAAAGATATATCTAATATAGCCTTGATGTTGTCCTTTATCTTCCCCTTCATGTCTATGACGATGTTGAAAATGTTCTCAAACACGTTCTTTTCAATGTGTATGACATCAAGGTTATGGCGGAGCAGATTGGTCTTCCAATAAGGAAGCTCCCAAAAGATACTTCGCTTTACCCAATTATGGGTCAAACCAAAACCAGGAAACTTCTACTTGCCTGATTGAAGACCAAACACAATGTTGTCATTGTACTCTAATACAATATCATGCAATTCTTCATTAGAAAAACGTGGGGATGCAATATCCTTTTCAACTCTGCCAACAAAGAAATCTTTTTTGTTCTTTCTATACCTATGTTTTAGTGGTAAGAAACGACGGTGATAATAATAAAAAAAGAAGCTTTACCTCCGTTTATTAACATAAATGTCTTGTTGTTTTCCATGCGTACTCTAACCATAAAGCATTCCATAAGCTGGAAAATCATTAACTGTTCACATCAAAGCCGCCCTCATAACAAAATTTTATTTTCTCAATATATCATAAGTGAAAGCTTTAGAGGATCATAACTACGCCAACTCATCAATCAATGGTCGAAGACAAACATTTATATTCTAGCTCGAGCTACTCTGACCAAGTATGACAGTAGATAAAAACATGAACTTCGGCTTAATACACATTGCCGGTGGCAAGTTATAAACCATAAGTATGATCGGCTAACAAGAATAAGGAGCAGCAAATGACCCAAATAGGTTGAATCTGTTTGTACATAACCCAAGATGCATGTTCCTTGATTCAGCTGAAAAGTGAGAATGCACACTGTTAAAGTGTTTCCACTCTTCACCGTCAGAAGGATGCACCATCTTTATCAACCGCATCATGTGATTGGTGCCATGTCATGTGCTCAGCAGTCCTTGGTGACATGAATAACCTCTATAGTCTAGGTGTTATTGGAAAGTATCTATGTTTTTATATGCCACTAGAGTCTTTCCCCTGTCAGTTCTGGGTTTGTAATAGGAATGCCCACATGTCATGCACTCGGTTAGCTCAGCATTTTCTAGGTAGTATAACATATAAAAGTTAGGGCAAATAATTGTCATACCTGACCTTACTCAACCTGTGATCTGACTTGATGATGAACACCTGTGCTACAACTGATAATTTACTATGGTTCGTGCAACCGTCCTATAATGGTTAGTTAGAATCTTTCAACAAATCAAAAAACCTAGTTGCATCTGCATTAGGTTCTTCTTCTATGATTTGACATTGACTGGCATTACCTTAATTCATTCTTATTGCATCCATAACCATATTTCATGTAAGGATTAATATTGTCATTTGTCGCTTCATGCACGTTGCTAGCACTAGAAGTTGACCCAACCACCCTTTCTCCTATGCTTTTCTTACGAACAAATACTTCTCCATGTGCATACCAACACTAGTAATTCTCTATAAACCCATTGTGTAGAAGATGCATCATTATAACATCTAGATGCAGATGCTTTTTATTTTGACACTTCCTGCATGGACACCTAATACCGCCTTAAGTAAAATTTCTAGGAATAGATGTTGCAAAATCAAATAAAACTTTGAACCCCGTTACAATAATCCATCCTCCACAATCCTTGGGTGAATCTCTGATACATCCATGAATGATCATCCATGACTTCTATCAAGCCTCTATAAAATTATGATGATAACATGTATTCATTAACTATGTTAGGTAAATAAATTTGCAAAAATATATATTGGTTTACCTCGAGATTATCCAAAAAAACTAATTACAACTTCTCATAAATATTAAATATTCATTATCAAATTATCAACATCCATACAAATTAATACATGTAAATTTATAGAAATTACAACTCCGTAATACCATTGATAAAAATTAAAACGGGACCCGTTAAACAAGCTATTAATTATTTCAAAACAACAACATGTTAATTCGGTAATTCAATAAAGTTTCAACAATTTACAAACAAATACAATTTTACAAAAATCTAAAAAACAAAATAACAAGTACAAAATTATACATTCATATACTACAAGTTTGTTTGAGAAATAACAATAAAACATGTACATATACTAACAAAAATATGTATACTAAAAAAACAATAAAATTGACATTTAAATGTTAAAATTTAAAAAGATAGAATTACTTTAAAAACTTATAAAATTCGTCGGTAAATCAGAACACGAATGATGTGAACACAAAAACTTCAAGAAATATGACTTGTGCTAAGAAGAGGGAGATTTTTTTTTTTTTGGGGGTTGGTTGTTTGTAGTAGGGGAGAGTTAGGATGGGGAAGAAAAAAGAGAAATAAGAAGGAGAGTTGGGATGGGAAGAAAAAGGAGAGTTGGGATGGAAAGGGTCGGTAGAGTGGTCATTTATTAACTTTGCCGATAGACTCACCGATGGAATACTTTTGTTAGTGATTCCATTAGCCATTCTGATGGTGAATATAGGTCACATTACTGTACATGGATTCTGGTTTGAATCCCTAGGTGATTCCATCGGCAATGCGAACGATGAATCGGTGACGTCACTATACAGAGCTGCCGTTTGAATCTCTTGGTGAGTCTGTTTGCAATACGGATGGTGAATCGGTCATGTCACTATACAGCGTTGCCAGTTTGATTCCCTCAGTGAGTCCGTCGGTTAAAATCACCTAAAAAAACTTCCACGTTAGTGAACCACCTTCTTTTTTTTTTTTAAATTCTGAATAGTTCATTTGTAATGTTGTTGGTATATACCGACCGAAGTAGTATGTCGAATATATACTGACGGAAAATATATCATCGTAATTATGACTGCAAATTACTGACAGAAGTATTCCATCGGTAAAAGCCGTTGGTGTTAAGCGAATTTCTTGTAGTGTTAGGCTATGCCTTGACTTGACAGTGAACATCTATGCAATGATCGATAATTACTATGATTTGTGCACCCATCTCATAATGGTTTATTGAAGTCTTTTAAAGATAAAAAAACCAGATCGCATCTACATTTGGTTGTTGTTGCTATTTGTAAAGAAAAATCGAGAAGAAGAAGAAGAAAAAAGGGTGGGGAGATGAGGGTTGCTCAAGTCATAACTTAAATATTATCGACCACTTATACCTACGAATATTAGCAATGAGTTTTATATATTGGGATAGATTAAACTTGGTATCTCCAGTGCGATTGCACAATTCACCAATGATGAGATGGACTCAATTTTCCTAGTACGATTGCAAAATTCACCTTGGAAGGGATCAACTTTGTCTCCCTCGTGCGATTGCACAATTTACGTTGAAGGAGATTGACATGGGCTCCCTTATACGAATGTACACTCTCAAAAGATAGGATTGATACGACCTCAACAACGAGGATTAATGCGATCTCCATAAGACAATAACCTCTCAATTCTTTAAAGGATTTGATTTCATCTCCACAGTGCAATAACACCAATCTCCATATGATCCTTGGGGCATCTTAAACAATCTATTGGGAATATAAAGACATACTTACAACCATATTTTTTCTCGGTTGCAAGCATGTCTTAATTACTAAGGTTAGGTGAAAATCAATGTTTGATTATTGCCAAAATTTGATAAATATTTTTTAAGTATGGGTGTTCCTATACAAATTTTCAACAATTTCTAATGGCTTATATGGACCCTACATGGAGTTTTTTACCATGAGGGTTGGACCAATACAAATTATCTAGAGAAATTCCCTCCTAAATATTTTTCTTAGTATGAGCATTGGGCCTCTAAAAATTTCAAAAAAAATAAATTCCTAAGGGCTTTTGACCTTGAAAGTTTTGACTACATCCTTCAAATTCATACAAACTAACACAAGTTATGCATAAATGAAAAATAAAAATCAATTTATAAAACGAAAACGCATTACATGATAAAACCCCGCAGGGCTAGAGTTGTTTACATAACTAAGTGGGGATAGGGAGCGGAGGCTTGGATATCTAACTCAAACTCCCTGTACAAGATATCTTTTATGTTTGGAACATATCTATAAAATCAAGCTCTAGGACATGATCACCTGCATTCCCTTTGATTAATTGAAGAAGTAGAAGTTGTACATGATATGAAAGATCTTGTCCCCAACTTCTAAAAAAAAGTTGCAGACACCCTAAACAATTCTTAGAACTCCTAAATAGAGATTCCTTAAAAGCCTTCAGCATACCCTAGAACTCTGGGCTTCTTCACTGTAGCGAGAAGCTCAGCCTTCAGACTGTTTTGGGTGGCCTTCACCTCAAAGATATCATGTTTCACGATATCCACTTGGTTAAAAATGGTCTAAAGCTTTTTTTAGTGTGCCTAATTTAAAAAAAAAAACACCACCTTGTATTTATTCTTTTAGTGTTGTATAAGCCACCTTAAGGCTCCTCAATTTTGCCTCACAACAATTTTCTCCTTCTTTAGCCCTTAAAGCGACAACATGTCTGCCCTATGTTTGGCAATGACCTCCCTTACTTGGTTCCTATTCCGGCATCTAACACTTCTTGGAACAAGCACAAATTATTTGAAAGTTTGCTAAAAACAAGATTGTTAGAAAATAATGGGTATAAAACCAAACTAAAAGGTTAAACAAGAAAGTTACGTTACATTGAAGGTTATTTGTCTAGTTATGACTAAATAGCGGTTATAACTTTCATCAGACATCATTAAGATGTTTGATGAAATGGTGAGAATCCATTTTTATTATACTCACTAAGGCCATTCTCTCTAAGGCTCCACCTTCCACACCAACAAGCCTCCATAAGCTGCCTTTTTCTTTTCAGTTAGGGTAGAGAAAACTTGATAATTTCCAAAACTTGCTCCCAATATGATAGGTGATCCTAGTTAGGATATTATTTAAAAAAGATATTTATGAATCAAATGGAGAATGCAAATGATATATTTTGTTTATGAAGGATATTTCAAAGATGTTTTTTTCTTCATCTCAAACTTAAAATATGCTCATAAACAATACAGGCCTTTTGGCCTCATTCAAATCATCATTAATCAGAAAAACTATGAGTTTAACCTTGGAGAAGGTGTGGGTTGGATCATAACTTGAAATACACATTATTTAGGTCATCAAATCATTCAATTCTATTTTGTGTATTAGTTTATGTAATATTTTTCCTTTCTTGAGGTGTGTTCGGAGTAAAAAGGTAATTTTATTTTTCAAAAATAGGGTGGCGTTATTAAGACTTTACTTTTTGTGAAAAAAAAAGATATTGGATTAGTAAAAAAGGATTGCACCCTTAACATTTGCATGACTTGTTTTGGAATTGATAAAATTTTTCTATTATATTTATGTTAAATGTTACTTTCACATAGAAAACCCTTGATTTCAGAGCCAATAATTGTACAAAAAAAAACACTTCATAAAAAAAATGCAAAGTAGTTTTAGAGAACATCCAAAAAAAATCCTAGAAAAAAAAAGTTTTAATGACCTTTATTCATAAGTTCCAAGAACAACAATAATTTGACAATACTATAATCATTAGCTTTTCTTACCAAACATTCATGGCTTTGTATTACTAATGAGGTGCCTCTTCTATTATATGAAGCTTAATCATAACTGATTTTTATCGTTCAAGGGATTCAAAAAGCCATAAAAATGCCTTTTTTCTCATCACATGCCATGTCTTTAAAATCTAGTGCATTCAATGCCTTAAACATTGATGTCGGTATTGTTTGAAAGAGGATCAATGTTTACATTACAAGTGTTTGCATATCTTAAAGGATATCCAAATCAACATACCAATGGCATGTTTTTTCAAAAACCTCGCATGTCTCAATATTATACCCAAAATGTACTTAAAATGATAATCAGCATTTCTATCCAGCCTTATACTTGTAGGGATAAAGATAGGTTGTAAAGGGCTTATAAGGGATGAAAGTAACTTGACCTAGCTAGCTTGATCAAAGTGTTCGTAATAGCTCTCCCAAAGACATTGAAAAGCGGTGACAATTCTTCTTAATTCTAGCTTGTTTTTTAGGTATTTTGATTATAGGGAATAAGCTTGAGTATTTCTAGTGGCATAGGTGTTGGTTATTGTTAAAAAGGTTGGGTTTTTTGTCAATAAAGTGGTTGGTTTTTTGAGGTGGTATAAGGGGAAGCCTGATAAGGTGGAGGAGTGTCATTAGTCATGTCATTTTGAGGAAGTAAGGTGAATAGGTTTATCATATGGACCTTTAGTTTGAACCTTCTCAACTAATAGTGTAGTCATCAACATGATGCGCTTTGGCCTACTTTTCTTTTATTAAAACTTTCTCCTTTCCTTAGCCCTAACTCAATTTTTTCATCAATCAATCCTTAATTTAGCTTTGATGGCGTCCTTTACGAGTTCAATCTTGAGCACAATCTTAATGAAGTTAGTAAAAACCATTTTATGACAGGTATTCATACAACAAAACTCTTCAAGGTATTGATAAAGAGGGAGACTAGAGATGAAGGGTTTAGGTTCAGCTAAGAAAAATTTTGGGTGTAGAGATATGCAGATATCAAAATGTTGGCAAGTTATACATGTCATAGATGAAGTATATTTGAGAAGATACTTAAGTATTTTTGTATGAAAAACTGCAATCTTAGTGAATTCTCGCAGTTAGAGTTCATTTCAGGTTATCTTTTAGTTTATCATCAAAAAATCAAGGATAAGAAAGAGCACATGTAAACGTTCTATATGCTAGTATAGTTGAAACCATTTTGCAAGTTATGGCTTGCACTTATCCATATATTTCACATGTTGTTAGTATGGTTAACATGTTTATAGAAAATCCTAGTAAAGGTTATTGGCAGGCCATGAAATGGTTACTCATTATCTTAGAGGTACTACAAGTATTGGTTTGGTATATGACATTGGTAGAAGCATTAGAAATAATGTTGAGGGCTTTGTAAATTTAGATTATCGTTAGTGATTTAGATATAAGGAGATTATTGTCAGGCTTATTTTTCACTCTCTTTAAAGTTTGTCAATTACTTGAAAAGAAAATTTTACAATCTATTATATTGTCTTGTCTATAATAGATGCTAAGTATATGACATTAACAGAGGCAATGAAAGAAGTTTCATGACTAAGAGGTTTGGTTGGTAATCTTCATTTGTCATATATGTTGACTATTATATTTTGATAGCTAAAGTGTTATTCATTCTGATCAAGCAATCAGGTGTATATGAAAGGAACAAAACATATTGATGTAGATATCATTTTCATTCTAATATCATGGTCAAACCACATAAATTCATTATGTGCTCTATATATGATAGATTGTGCTTGTTTTTTTTTTTTTATATATATATAAATATTTTCTACTTACGAAATTTTGAGATTCTATGGCAATTTTTGTAATAATTTTTATTTTATTATAATCATAATTATAGTTATAGTAACAATATTAACCATTATCCCTAATTTTGAAATTCTTAACATGATAATAATTCTTTTTTCGAATTTCTTTGTTAAGACTAGTACTTTACTTTTAGATAATGCCAAACTTCATATTCTTTCATTCCACTCTATATTTTCTTTCATCCAAATTAAAGCTAGTTGTTTTTTTTCACATGGATTATTGAATATATATGAGCCGGATTGCAGAATCCTATGGGTTGGCTTTTATATATATATATATATATACAGGCGGAGAAAGATATATCTAACGACGGTATATATATATATATAAACATTATTATAAAACATGGATACGAATATTGAACGTGATTATTGGTTTTCGACTGTTACAGTACATGCATCATCTTCTTAGCCTTTTTAAAAGTTATGTTTTGAATGGGTTTCAAGAGAAATATACAAGATTTCCTAGATTTTCTGTGGCTTTGTTTAGCTCTAAGAATGTATTTGCTTTTTGAACTCTATAAAAAAACTACAAAATAATACGGATAAGTATCATTTTAAAAACAAATAATATATGTTTATTGATTCAAATCCATCATCTTCAAAACATAAAGTCATTAGATGTGAAATGGCTAAATCACGAAACACCTGAAAAAGATCTGACAAATTACAGGCAGTTTTTAGCAGAGGAAACTGAGTCCAACCAGAGCACCGAATAAGATCCACGATACTATATGAATGCACTCCTCACCTCCTTTCTGGCCTTGCCTTCTCTTTCCTTGCCCTTTCGTGCATTAGCAACTATATGATATTACCTTCAAGCTGGAGCTGGATTAGCTGACTCCCATCTTTCACTCTTCTCTAAGCTTGTCAAAGATTATATCATGAATTATTTAACAATAAACAATTAATGAGCTAAGATCTTGGTAAATCTAGTCGAGTACTAACAAGAAATAAGTTCTTTATATCATGAATTATTATAGTACCAGGTATGGAGGATGTGATTGGAGAGGACTGAAAGGCGTATGGACGAAAGAATTTAGTAAATGCTGATTAGAAAATATAAATAGCATTTCTACAATGAGAGGCTGGCCTACATATATTTGCGGATTCTGTATATGTTTTGTGAGCCAGAAAACAAACCCTTTTTCAAAGAATTTGGCAGACAGCAGCTAGCTTTAATCTGAACTGGACTGGAGAGATCAAGTGTCCAACACGAGTCATTATCTTCCAAGGAATGGACACGTGTTATGTCTATAGTTTGTAAATTTTCTCATCACCTCAGGAAAATAAAACAAAATCCATGTATCACTGCACTATAATAACCCATGGAAGACAACAGCTTGTAGGTATTAGGCCTTATGTTCATCATAACCCTACAGCTCAACTTGTTCCCCATGCATGGATCCAATTCTCAGCAAGTCATTTGCCCTATTTATAGAAGGAAATGCAGGCAATAAATTCAAGTAGTCAACAAATGGAGCATAAGTTAGCAAAGAACCAGATCATAGAATATAAATATTAGTGGTACATGTCTTTGGGAATAACTTTATGGCTTCAAGTTTTAGTGATGGAATCATAGAGTGGTGGTCTGTAACTAGATTTAATTAGGAAAGAATATTGATTTTGAGCTTTGCAAAGGAGTGTATGACAGTACTTGCACTTAGGATGTAAGCCACATATGTCAAGCCCCTTCAAATATAATAGATGGAAAATTACTTCTGATATAATCAATTTTGGCGCAGTCTTAGGTTTGCATGCTAAAAGTCTATCTGATGAATATGTTTGCTATGTGTGCGATTCGAATCTGTCTTGGATTATGGTTAAAAACAAGCAAACAAAATTTCTTAGGAGAGTAGCTTCATTTTGCTACATGCGTTGTTTGAAATCTTCAGCTTCACCATATTAATCGATATTATGTTATTTTTTAATAACATGCTCCTAACCTCTGGGTTGACAAATTGTTTTTTTCATGATGCTTCAAAGTATCTTAGCGTTTTATTATTTTGAGCTTAGATTCTTAATTTTTTAATAACTTAATATAAAAAAATATTCAGTAGAGAGGAGTTTGTTTCTTATGCTTTTTTTGTTCCGCTCATTGATGCGCTCCCCTATTTCATGCAATAGCTTTTTTGTGATTTTCTTTCCTCTACTTGTTTATCTAACATATAAATATAATTATTATTTTTGTAGCTTTTTATTAAATAAAAACTTTCAACTGTTAAAAAAAAAAATAACGTCAAGCCAACCGATCCTAGAAGAAAAATAACTTTTTATTTAAAAAAAAAAATATTAATTAGAGTGTTATTTTGTTATGTCTAAATGAAGGTCGACGCACTTTCGTCAAGACTACTGTTTATTAATTATAAATCTATCTTTCGAGCGTGTTGTGGTATTGGACCAGATTTTGCCAAACTTTTTTGCCAAGAAAAGAGGATCAAACAATGATGGTGACTTGAAAGTGGAGAATATGAGCCTTCGTCCCCATCATGATAAACAAACACATTAGTTTGTGGCAGATCCTGCAATCAAAGATCTAGGGGCAGCCTTCTTTCCTTTCGAACTGGCATTTAATTGGTCCCAAATGCAATTGAAAGTGGATATAACTGAGAAGGAGAAAAAACTGGCTGTTATGACCTTGATGGTTTGTGCTCACCGGGAGATGGCTATGTCCGGTTGCTTTAACAGGATTCAGATGAGAACTGTGCCCAGCTGATACGTAACTTGTTGTTTTGGAAATTGGAGCTAGCAATGCGAGCGGTTAGTCTGGGAACAATTGGACGCGTCACGGTATTGTATGTTATGATATTGGTGGCTATGATTAGTTAGCTATGGCGACGTATGGGATTGGTGTGAGCCGGACATGCATGTTTTTGGGTTTAATATAAATATAAAACCGTAAACAAATATGGATTTGGGATTCTACCTAGTGGGACTCCCTAAATCAAGACAATCTTATTCTTAAAAATCAAATGATAGTCCCGTTAAGACCCGATACGCGGGGCGTTATGCTATGTGATGCCCACTGAGTGAAGGAAGTCAATTTAAGCATAAAAAACGACTAACTATGAGCAAGTGTTAAATTTTTGATGTTTACGGATGGAAATGAATTTTTGAAATGTGGTTATTAAGATTTTAGACTTATTATATAAATTAATAGCTATAAAGATTAATCGATGCATCATATACATTTCATCAAAATATAAGGGAGTGAAGGAGAAGTGAGTTAGTTAAAGAAAATTAGAAAGACTCATGCTAAAAGATGAGTGCAAATAAAAAATAACATCTCATGAAATAACACCTTTTATTTAATAATATCCGTCAATAATATTATGAGTATTTGGTAAAACTAAAAGTTACAAAATTGAATATAAAAAACAATTTTCCATTTCTATTTTTTTAAGTATCTACTGTGTTGTTCATCTTGATGACTAAACTTTCAAATCCAATCGGGTTGTAGAAATTATGTGGAGCTTGCTAGTGCAGAATGCGAACCGCCAATAACATGTATGAATATGTGCATCACATTATAGGTCAAATAGCACGTATGACTTTCGGATACTAGCGTCGATATAGGAAGCAACCACTCTTGGGGGATTTGATGGAATATGGCTCGAGTGTAAGCAACAATCGGACTTAATCAAGGTCTTCTGTGCATGTGCAGTTAATGTCCAAGATAGGTAATCGTGTGGAACCACGGACCTGATAGGATTATACTTGATACCAACGCAGCGTACGTACCTGTTATAACGGCCGGGACGGTGCATTGTGATAAGAATGTGTTTAGGTCGGATCCTTACGATTTTTGGAGTTGTTATTCATGATCCAGTCTCCCGCCGCTCAATTATACCCATGCTTGTTGATGATAGGGTGTTGAAAAAATTAATATAAGTAAGGTTTGATTATATTCGAGATTCCTCATGAGTCCATAGTAGTATTATAGAGAAGGCAAGCAATAAGCAAGAATTTTTTTCATATAAGAATTATTAAATTTTTTTTGTTGTAATTTTAAATTTAATCATTGTTATATACCTTATGACTATTTTTCATCATAGATTTTAGCATAGTATAAAAGAGATCGCTTTTTTTAAAGAGCTTAATTCTCACGTTCAGTAAAGTTTAGGTCTCGAGGCTCATTCAACAAGGACCAATTCTATCGTAACACCATTGACTTCACTTAGCCGAGTTTTTCATTGTCTTGATAATGAAACACGCTGAGAATGTGCAACAATCAAATAATTTGTAAAATGTATGAGATATATTATGCACTCAATCCCATAATAGTTTGTCAGAGTCTTTTAAAAAAAAGCTGAAAATCAGGTTGCGTCTGCATTTGTGTCTTAAGAGCATTTATAATATCAAATATTTATCTGAAAAATCATGATTCATTTTCATCTACATTCAATAATTATAATATTTCTATAAAAGACGAAAGAATTACTATTTTTTTAGAATCTATGACTCATGCACAATAGCTAGAACTAAACATTTGACCAACCCATGTTTTCGTATCATATTCTCGGTAGAGGAACATATGATTATCTTGTGTGCAAAACCGAACACAGCAGTATTTTTTTATTTTTTTATGAAATCTTTTTGTAGAAGATTACATCGTTACTATACATCTGGGGTCGACAAATATTTTTTTGTTTTTATTTTTACACCTCTAACATGGGATATCTAATACCCGCCTTCACTAATGTTTTCGGATTAGATAGTACAGTATATAAAACCTCTATCCCATTATAATAATCCATCTCTACCAACGTTTTCGGATGAAACCGATCCATCCAAAAACCGTTATCACATTACTTATATCAAACAATATATAGACTATTGATGATAACATGTATTAATTAATTATGTGAACTAAATAAATTAGTTAACACTAGTTTAACTCAAACTTTTTCAAATTTTTTAATAGTACAATTAAATCATTATTAATTTTTTATAAAAATCTAAATTCCTCCACATTTACCAAAATTTTCAACTCAACAATAAAATTGGACAAAATATATAAAACATACTCATATTTCTTGTTTTATTTTTCATTACAGAAACACCTGAGATGCACAAACTAAAATCAATTTCAACAAATGTACAAACTACAAAATATAATTTTTTAAATCTCAAACAAAACCCTATACATAGTACTATCAAATACAATTAACGATTTGATACAACAAATTTCTATATTGAAAAAAGCTCTATAAAACAAAACTAAACACTGTTTTAACAGACTAAGGTTAAGAAGGGTGACTAATGCCTAGCATCAATTCTCAAATTGAAGGATTCAATAGAGATCAGTGAATTTTAAACCTGGTAGTATTGCACGACCACACTAGGGGCAAAAAATGCACATAGGATCTATTAGTGAAACCAAAAGCCCAAAAGGAGTATCATCATAGAACTTCTAAAACACCTTTTACGAGAGTTGCTTAAAAAACAAATATGATGATTGCATTGAAAGTTTTTAGTTTTCATGAACAAACCCAAATTTTTAGTTTTCCTTTTCAAAAATAATTTCTCAAAAAAATGGAAAAGGGCAATTAAAACATCGGCAAAAGTATAATACAAAAGCAATGTTCAATGGAGCAAGAAAGGCCCCACAAGGAACTAGAGATCTCTTCACAAAACATAAAAGGATTAGAAATTACGCGTGGAGCAATATTCCAATTCAAGAGGATTAGGTCGAGCAAACAAATGGAAACAGGAACTCGAAAGAAGTCTACTATGGAAAGGGGGGACCTACATTTCCAAGATAGGTAACAAAAACAATGCAATGCTATATTGTATAACACTAACTTGGCAGGAAAGGTGTGATGAAAGCCAAAATTAGTTCCAAGTTTTTTTTGGGAACTGCTAAGAGACAGAAATCTCAGGTCAACAAAACTACAGAAATTATAGGAATTGTGAACCAGCACTGCTTCATTCCTCGAGGTATGATTTTTTCTTCAAGAATTTTAAGAGAGGCCGGTCCCACCTAATGTTAAGATTGTTTCTTAGAAAAGCATGGAGTTTTTTTAAGAATTTTAAGAGGATCGGTCACCCGATTTTTGAGATCATTTCTTAGAAAAGCATGGAGTTTTCTAAAGAATTTTAAGAGGGGCCGGTCACCCGATTTTGAGACTGTTTCTTTGAAAAAGCGTGGAGTTTCTAAGAATTTTAAGAGATGCCGGTCACCTGATGTTTAAGATTTTGTTCTTAGAAAAGCGTGGAGTTTTTTAAGAATTTTAAGAGGGTCGTCACCCAATTTTGGAGACCATTCTTAGAAAAGCGTGGAGTTTTCTAAGAATTTTTAAGAAGGACCGGTCACCCGATTTTGAGACGGTTTCTTAGAAAAGCGTGGAGTTTTCTAAGAATTTTAAGAGGGACCGGTCACCTGATATTGAAAACCGTTTTTTAGAAAAGCATGAAATTTTCTAAAATTTTTGAAGATGGGTCGGTCACCCGATTATGGGACCATTTCTTAGAAAAGCGTGGAATTTCTAAGAATTTTAAGAGGGACCGGTCACTTAATATTGAAACCGTTTCTTAGAAAAGCGTGGAGTTTTCTAAGAATTTTAAGATGGGCCGGTCACCCGATTTTGAGACAATTTCATAGAAAAACGTGGAGTTTTCTAAGAATTTTAAGAGAAAGGCTAGTTACCTGTATTGAAACTGTTTCTTAGAAAAGCATGGAGTCTTCTAAGAATTTTAAGATGGGGCAGTCACTTGATATTGAGACGTTTCTTAGAAAAGCGTGGAGTTTCTAAGAATTTTAAGAGGGGTCGGTTACCTGATATTGAAACCGTTTCTTAGAAAAAGCGTGGAGTTTTCTAAAAATTTTAAGAGGGGCCGGTCACCTGATATTGAAACAGTTTCCTAAAAAAAAATAAAAAAATGGAGTTTTTCTATAATTTTTAAAATGGGTAGGTCTCCAGATATTGAGATCCCTATTTAGAATCCTACATTTGGGTAGGTCACCCATCATAATGATACCATCATCTTCCATTTGGGTTAGGCACCCGTCATAATGAGACCATTCTTACATTTGGTAGGTTTACCATTTTAGAATGAGACCATTCTCCATCTTTTATTTTTTTTTTACCTAGGTAGGTCACCCATTATAATGAGGTCATTCTCCCCCCTAGGTAGGTCACCCATAAGAATGAGACAACTCTTCCCCTTTTCCACTTGGGTAGGTCACCCATCACAATGAGACCATTATTTTTCTGGGTAGGTCACCCATTAGAATGAGACCATTCTCCATCTTTTTTTTTTTACCTGGGTAGGTACCCATAATAATGAGGCCATTCTTCCCCCTGGGTAGGTCACCCATTATTATGAGGCCATTCTTCCCCCTAGGTAGGTCACCCATAAGAATGAGACCACTCTTCCCCTTTTCCATTTGGGTAGGTCACCCATTATTATGAGGCCATTCTTCCCCCTAGGTAGGTCACCCATAAGAATGAGACCACTCTTCCCCTTTTCCATTTGGGTAGGTCACCCGTCATAATGAGACCATCTTTTCCACTTAGATAGGTCACCCGTTGTAATGATACCACACACATATTTTTATATTGGATGTGGTTAAAGGAGATCGCCAGATGGGATCTCAGGTTAACCCAACCATACACAGAGTTTAGCTTTGGTTAAAGGGAATTACCAGATAGGATTTCAGGTTGACTGAGCTACACACCGACTTTGCTTTGAGTTAAAGAAGATCGTCAGATGGGATCTTAGTTTAACCCAATCAAAAAGATAGGTCGCCCATGAAAATAGACCAGTATGAGTATATGGGCAGGTCGACCCTGAAAATAGACCAGGTTGAGTGTGTGTGGGCAGGTCGCCAGTGAAAATAGACCAATTTTCTTTTAAAAAAAAAAAAAGTGAAGTCCTTGGATGAGTGGATCACTCAGCCAATAAGGAAGATTTTTTTTCTTTACAAGCTTACTATGCAAAACATTGAGTTTTGCTTTGTAAGCATTGTAAAGAGGGGCATTGTTACTACCCAATTTTTCTGACCCATGTTTCGATAAATTTTCACAAATAAAAGAACAATAAATAAATAAAGGTTTACATGTGGCAATAACATAGAGCATTAGGGATAATATTAAGGAAGCAATATGTCAAGGAGATAATTATTAAATCATATATAATTACTGCAATATAAAATACCATGAATATATGATTTGATTCGTGCTGATTATGGAAAATAATCAATGCAATATAAAATACCATATATATGGGATTTGTTGGTGATGGTTATAGAAGATAATCTCTGTAATAATTTATTGCAATATTTCCTTAAATAAACACATGTAGAGATTTTCTATATAATGAACATCCAGCCTTATATTAAAACAGAAAAAAAAATTGACAAGGGGCAGAAGAGACAAAACAAAAATCGAGGGAACACAGAAAAACCCTAACCCTATTTCTCTAGCAAAGAAGCATAGCCCTGCTCATCTCTTAGAAAAATAAAAAAAACAACGAAGCAGCCCCTCCCTTAGAGAAAACTAAGGATATCTCTCTAGCCATTACACTGTCCCTCTCCCTTTCACCAGAACCCCCATTCCCCTCTCAGTTGTTCCACCATCGCCCATCTCTTCTCCAAAACATAGCAGCTCCCCTCTCTGTTAGTTCCCTATCTCCATTCTTCCCTTGCACCACCAGAGAACCCCATTAAAAGTCACAGACCCCATCTCTCTTTTCACAAACGTCCTTCCCCTTCCCTCAGCAAAGTTTCCCTTCCGTCAGTCTAAAAAAAACAGCCCATAGCCGCTCATTAACACAAACTTTCAGACTCTCTCTCGACCACCCACTCAGCCGCACACTGCCCTTTCCATCTCCATTCTCAAAACCGAAAAACACATTTTCCCTCTATCACCCGAACAGCAAGAAAACAAAGCTTCGTCCTCTCCTTCTTTCTTTTGGCTTCTCCCTATCATCACGAGATTCTCCCCCACGGTCCAACAACCTCTCTTAAGATCAGCCAAAATCATGAGCCACAAAGCAGCGTCAGGAGCTTTGCTTCACATTTGACCAAAACAGACAGTTCTTCTCTGAGTCCTGCACCAGAACGCAGCCGTCTCCAGCTTCAACAGCGGCGTCGTCTTCAGCCCTGGTAGCCTTTGCTAACTCGCAGCCCCTCACCACTAGAAGCAGGTACTAGCCGCAACAACAATCCAGTAGTGCGACCAGTCTCGTCTCTGCACCAGCAGCTGTCCCAGTCGTCTCCAGAGAAAGCATCGGCAAGAAGAGAAAGACAGAGCATCAACACCAATTACCAGCATTCTTCGTTGTCTTCAGAATCAGTGATGACCGGTTGTGCACAAGAGAAGCTGCAGTGCCATCTCCTTCACCTGTTTCAGCGCCAGGAAAAAAATCTGCAGAACAGAAGAGAGGATAAAAAAGCTAAAACCAAGTAAGAGAAGAACGAAGACACAGAGCTGAACGCTGGAGACCAACGCAAGCAGAGAACAAAGGGAAAGGAGCCGGAACAGACGAACACGGACAGACCAGCCAGCACGCCTTCAACATCGCTGCAGCTCCTTCGTTTTTTCTCCAGGTCCGTTATTCAATTCTGCATGCATTTCTTGTTGCAATTTGTTACTATTCAAGTGAAATTAATTCACTTGAACAGTAACTCACCAGTTTTTGCACCCTTGAGCTTTAACTGTACCCTTTTTTTTTGTGTCCAGCCGGGTCAGTTTGCTTGGGTAGGTGACCCGGCCGGAAATATTTTTTTTATTTTTATTTTTTTTTTTTCAAATAAAATAAAAGAAAGAGAAAGAGATTTATTTTCTGGCATATTTATTTCAAGGTCTGGATTTTTTTATATTGTAAAAAAAAATATCAATCTCGTATTTAGAATACCCGGTTTTTTTTTACGCAATGTGACAAATATACATATATATCAAAAACATATATTTTCTTATGTGTTGCATACGGCCAATACCCTAACATATTTTGAATTTCCTCTAAAAAAAACAAATATTTGAAGTTTCAAAAAATATGTTTTTGCATGGATTTCTTAACACAAAAAATATTTCTTGGGGCATTTCATGGATTTTACAACATGTTGTAAAACTCTAAAAGGTATTGATCATTATTCCAAAAAATACAAAAATTTTATTTTTGAGGAGAATTTATCTATATTTCACCGTTAATGTTTGGATAAAGAAAATCCCAAGGGATGAATATCCAAAGTTATTGGGGAATAACTTGTTAATTATTCACTGTTAATATTTGGATAAAGAAACCCTAAGTGGTAAATATCCAAAATAATTTCTCTAGGAATAATAAGTCATCAAACATCATTGAAAGAAAGCCTTGATTATAATCGAGGACATTTCAATTTTTACTCCACGGTTTTTATGAGCCGTGAGAGTATGAAACACTAAGGCAAAAATAGGCTTTCAAGCGCCTTGAATTTCCTTAGATTTCTAATTTTTTGTCCTCTCTTCCTTGTGATTTTAGGAGTCGCAAAACTCTTGAAATACTAAGGGAAAAATGAGCTTTCAGCACATGGAATCTCCTTGATTTCTATCCTAATGAAATTTAGTTTGAATCAAACCTAGGAAAATTGATGGGATTACAAAACATCAACACCGTAGCAATTATAAAGCAAAAACCAAACACTAAGCAAAAACTTACCTTAGGTAGGGCGTACTAGGGGTGCTAATACCTTCCTTTACGCACACCCAGTTCCTTTGCCTTAGAATCTCTTAAAAGAACCAGTTTTAGGGTTCCTAGTGACAAAATACTAGGTGGCGACTCCAAAGAAAACTCATTAAGCAAAACAACAAACAAAAAAAATTTTCGCCATCGATGCGCATGGGGGGGATGACGTGCGACAAGTAGTTTGTTGTTTAAAGGAGCCACGATATTTTTTTTATAACAATTAGTTTTTTTTGTAATTTTAATTTAATGTTACATGGGTTTTCATCATAGGTTTAGCACATAAAAAGTTCTCTTTTAGCTGATTCCTTTTAGTTTACATGTTTTTTCACTCATTCGAACAATTATATCATAACTGACGCTCACTCACACTACAAGATTTCACAGTTCTACCGACGGAATTATTATGTCGGTCTGTGACACAAGAGTTCGTCAATTAATTTTTTTATCGACAGAAAACTGCTCGTTGGATTTTCCTTTCATTAGTAATACCTAATTTTGTCACTAAAGTCAGTTGGTTAAAAAAAAAAAAAACAATTGCCAATGATTTTGACAGACAACATTGCGCACCAAAAAAAAAATTCCCCTCTTGAAAATATACCGATGGATATATCATTCCGTCAATGATAGTGGCATATCAGTAAATATTTTTTCAAACTCCCGATTAATGCCGACAGACTGTATCCCTCTATAAATTCATCGATGATTGTGGCATTTGCACCAAGCTAGCTGTGAAATGCTACGGAGAAAATAACTTTGGTCGATAAAATTTGACGGTGATATTGGCATTTCCCATTTCTGTCAATGCCTACAAATACAATCCATTTGTAAATCCCTAGTTGGTTATTTTTAAATATTTTTTAAAAAAATTATTTGAATAAATAATATAAATTTATATAAAATAATAGTAAAAAACCAATTACAGCAAATAAAAGTTTTATTAAACATCAAAAACAAAAAAATAAAGTTAAACAAAATAGCAAAGCTCTCTACTTGGAGGAGGAAGGAGGAGGAGGAGGAGGCTGGTTGTTATACGGCCAAAAAGAATGTGCACATATATCACCATTCTATTGTCACCACCCAACATTGCGGGGCGGGTCCTAAAAATAATCTTGATTTATGAAAAAAGAATAGAAAAAAATAAAAATTTTTATGGCATCTTGTTCTTTTGGGGAAAAGGTCTTGGCTAAGGAGTCATCACCTAGTATTACAATCACTAGGAACCCTAACTGCGTCAACATAGATTCTATTGGCTCGGATTGGTTACGTAAAAGGGAAGATATTATCACCCCTTAAACGTTCTGCAGAGGCAGATTGCATTGGTGGTTTGTCTTAAATTGCTAATGCTATGATAAATTTGCTTATAATATTCCTGACTCTAGCACCAGTAAATATTCAACTACAGATAATTTCCAACTATGGCGTTGGTAATATCACTTAGCTATAAAAAATAAATTTAGATAAATATTTTTATTCTAACTCTAACATTAGTGAATAAAAAAAAAAAATAAATTTATTGTTACGCATGCATATATTTTTTTTATTTTTCTAGCTAAATAAAATAAAATACAATGAATAAAAATAAATATAAATTTAAACCGGTATTATTTATTCCTGACTCGAGCGTCAGTGAATAAACTAATAAATTGCATAATTATTTTTATTCATCCATACACATTTTTTTTATTTTTTTTATATTTTTTCAACTTTTTTATTTTTTTTATTTTTTAATTTTTTTATATAATTTTTTTGGGGTTGGGCCTTGCAGGCCTAGCCGAGTCACAAGCTTAACCCGGCTGGCCATTTATTTTACTAGTAGGCGTGCGTGAGCAGTTCACGCACGCCTACTATAGAAGCATGTAATTAAAAATGCAAGAAGGGAAAAGCGCAACTTACCTGGTGCTGGAAAATGGCGATACAGATTTTTCAGTCTTTCTTGGTCGTCTATCCTTGCCTCAGATCCCTGTGTTCATTTCGTTTTCCTTCTGATGGTGTATTCCTTCTGTTAGTTACTCTTTCCTACTCCTTTTTAGCTTCTTCCTCTGGATGTGGAAGCTGACGCTAGAGAAGGGGAAGCCGATGATGATGCTAGGGCTCTCTGGGTTCTTCCTTTTCTGCTTGTTTTTTTTCTTTGTTTTCCTTTTGTTCACTTTGTTTGGCGTTATATCAAAACAAAAACAATTACAATTTTACAAAATCTAAACAAAACCATAACAAGTACAAATTATATATTCATATATTACAAGTTTGTTTGAGAATAACAATAAAAAATGTACCATATACTAACTAACAAAATATATATTACTAAAAAAAACAATAAAATTGACATTTAAATGTTAAAATTTGAAAAGATAGAATTACTTACAAAACTTATAAAATTTCCGGTAATCAGAACACGGATGTTTGTGACCACAAAACTTCAAGAAATATGGACTTGTGTTGAGAAGAGGGAGTTTTTTTTTTTTTTTTTTTGGAGGGGGGGTTGGTTTTTTGTAGTAGGGGAGAGTCGGGATGGGAAGAAGAAGGATAATGGGGGAGGAAATGGTCGGTAGAAGTGGTCATTTATTAACTTTACCGATGGCTCAAGACGAAATACTTATGTTGGTGGTATTCCGTCGGTCATTGTGATTAGTGAATAGGTCACAATTACTGTACATAGATTCTAGTTTGAATCCCTCGGTGATTTTGTTGGCAATATGGACGGCTGGATGAATCAGTCGATGTCACTATACAAAAAGCTGCCGGTTTGAAATCCCCCCATCCCTCCCGGTTTTTTCCCCCTTTTCTTCCCCTTTTCCCCCACTTTTTTTTTTTCTTTTTTCCCCCACTTGGTGAGTCTGTCGATAAAAATCACCCGCAAAAACTTCCTCGTCAGCAAACCGCCTTTTTTTAATTCTAAAAAGTCCATTTGTAATGTCGTCAGTATATACCAACCGAAGTAGTTTGTCGGTATATACTGACAAAAAATATGTTGTCGGTAATTATGACTGCAAATTACTAACAAAAGTATTATGTCGGTAAAGTCGTTGGTGTTAAGCGAATTTCTTGTAGTGTCAGCCCATGCTTTGACTTGACAGTGAACTCTATACAATGATTGATAAATTTACTATGATTTATGCACCCATCCCATAATGGTTTATTGAAGTCTTTTAAAAGATAAAAAAAAACCAGATCGCATTGCATTTTTGGTTGTTGTGCTATTTGTAAAGAAAAATTGAGGTAGAAGAAGAAGAAAATAAGGAGGGGGAGATGAGGGTTGCTCAAGTCATAACTTAAATATTATCGACCACTTATACCCTACGAATATTAGCAATGAGTTTTATATATTGGGAGAGATTAAACTTGGTATCCTCCAGTGCATTGCACAAATTTCACCAATGGATGAGATTGACGTCGGTTTTCTGTACAATTGAACAATTCACCTTGGAAGGATCAATTTATCTCCCTTGTGTGATTGCACAATTTACGTTTGGAAGAGATTGACATGGGCTCTCTTATACAAATGTATACTTCTCAAAAGATAAGATTGACAAGACCTCAAACAACGAGGATTAAATGCAATCTCCATAAACAATAAACCTCTCAACTTTTTAAATGCTTGATTTCCATCTCCACAATGAAATAACACCAATGCGCACATGATCCTAAGGATCTCAATGATCTATTGGGAATATAAAGATATACTCACAACCCATATTTATTTCTCAGTTGCAGGCCATGAGGCAAATCTGTAATTACTAAGGCGTTAGGTGAAATTCAATGTTTGATTCTTGGCCAAAATTGATAAATAGTTTTTCCTAAGTATGGGTGTTGGACCTATACAAATTTTCAACAATTTCTAAAGTTTAGACCCTACATAGATTTTTACATAAGGGTTGGAACCAATACAAATTCATCTAGAAGAATTCCTCCTAAATATTTTTCCCGAGATGAGCATTGGGCCCTACAAAAAAATTTTAAAATTCCTAGGGCTTTTTGACTTGAAGTTTTTACTAATTGCTTTAAATTGCATACAAAATACACAAGTTAATGCGATAAATGAAAAAATAAAAATCAATTTATTAAATGAAACGCATACATGGATAAACCTCGTAAGCCGAAGTTGTTTACATAAACTTTAAAGGGGGATGGGGAGCTGAGGCTAAGATAATCTAACTCAAACTCTTGTACAAGATATCTTTTATGTTAGGAAACACATCATAAATCAAGCATCAAGATTGGGGTATCACCTGCATTCCCTTTCATTAATTGTAATGAAGTAACAATTCGGACATGGTATGAGAGATCGTTGTGCGGCGGCCAATTGTCTTAAAAAAAAGCTGGCAAACGACTTTAAACAATGTTTGGAGCGTCTTAAGGAATCTGTTAAAGCCTCAAGCATACCCTAGAACTATAGGCTTCTTCCACTAGTAGTGACAAGATCAGCCTCAAACTATTTTGGGTGGCCTTCACCCTCAGAAGATATTCATGTCACAAATATCCACTCGTTTATAAACGTCTGAAGCTTTTTTTTAGGTGTAGCCTAATAAAAAAAAACACCACCTTGTATTTATTCTTTTAGTGTTGTATAAAGCCACCTTGAAGGCTCCTTGGTTCTTGCACCCTCAACAATTTTCTCCTTCTTTAGCTGTTAAAGAAACAACATGGTCTCCTCTATGTCTTGGCCAATGACCTTACCTTTACTTAGTTCTATATGCGCATCAACACATTTCTGAAAGAGGCACGCATTATGAAAGTTTGCTAAAAAACTGAGAGATTGTTAGAAAATAATGGGTATAAACCGAACTAATAAGTTAAACAAGAAAACGTTACTTACATTAAAGGTTATTTGTCTAGTTATACTAAATAACGCTTATAACTTTTCATTCAAACATCATTAAGATATTTTTGATGAAATGGTGAGAATCCACTTTTATTGTCTCACCAAGGGTCATTCTCTTTTAAATGGCCTCACCTTCCGACCAACAAACAGCCTCCATAAGTGCCTTTTCTTTTCAGTTAGGGTAGAGAATCTAGATAAATTTCCAAAACTTGCTCCTAATATGATATAGTGAATCCTAGTTAGATTATTATTTAAGAAATATATACAAATCAAAATGGGGAAACGCAAATGAATATTTTATTTATGAAGAAATATTTCAAAGATTTTTTCTTCATCTCAAACTTTAAATATGTTCATCACAGAAAGCCTTACCTCATTCCAATCATCAGTTAATCAAGAAAACTGTGAGTTTAACCTTGGGAAGATGTGGTGGGGATCAGAACTTGAATACACATATAATTTAGGCCATCAAATTCATTCAATTCTATTTTGTTATTATTTATGTATATTTTTCATCTTAAAGGTGTGTTGGGAGTTAAAGGGTAATTTTATTTTTTTTTTTTTTCGTCCAAAATAGGGAATGGCAAAGAGAGGGTTAGTAAGACTTTACCTTTTTGTGTAGCCAAATAAGATTTTGATTAACAAAAAAGGATCGCCCCTTAACATTTGCATGACTGTTTGGAATTTGATAAAATTTTTCTATTATATTTATTGTTAAATGTTACTTTTCACATAGAAAACTGCTTGATTTTAGAGCATAATTTGACAAAACAAACACTTCATAATAAAATGCAAAGTAGTTTTAGAGCACATTAAAAAGAAATCCTAGAAAAATAAGTTTTAATGACCTTTTTATGCATAAGTTCAAGAACCAATTAATAAATCGACAATACTATAATCATTAGCTTTCCTTCCCAAGCGTTCCATGCCTTTGTATTTACTCAATGAGGTGCCTCTTTTTATTATACGAGCCAATCATAACTGATTTTATCGTTTCAAAGGATTCAAAAGCCATAAAAATGCATTTTTTTCTCAATCACATGCCACGTCTTTAAAATCTATATTCATTTCCTTAAAACATTGATGTCAGTATTGTTGAAAGAGGATTCAAATGCTTATGTTATAGGTGTTTGCATATCCCTTAAAGGATATCCAATGCATGTGTTGAACCTAACATACATGGCTGTTTTTCAACACCTCGCCATGTCTCAATATTATACCCAAAATGTACTTGAATGATAATCACATTTCTATCCAGCCCTGGATATACTTGGTAGCGGATAGAGTGGTTGTAAGGCTTCAATACATATAAAGGATGAAAGTATACCTAGCTAGCTTGAAAATCAGTGGTGCGTATAGCTCTCCCAAAAGACATTGAAAAGGGTACAATGGTCTCCCTGAAGAGTGCGTAGTGCTTGTTTTTTATAAGAGTGAATTTTAATATTAGGAATAAGGTTGAGTTTCTAGTGGCATAGGTGTTGGTTATGTTAAAGTTGGTGTTTTGTTAATAAACATGGTCAGTTGTTTTGAGGTGGTATAGGGGAAGCCTGATAAGGTGAAGGTGGAGAATGTATGTCGCACGCCGACGTCGCAGCGGCCTAAAAATTTTTAAATCTGGTGGAAAGACGGATTTCTGGCATTCCTGTTCTTTAAAGGGAATTGTCTTTGTTTAAGGAGTCGCCAACCTAGTTATTATGCTTACTAGGAACCCTACGGATCAACAAAATAGATGCCGAGACTGGTTACGTAAAAAGAAAGATATTATCGCCCTTAAACGTGTGCGTACCTAAGGTTAGGCTGCATTGTTGATCTTTTGTTATTAATTGCTAACATTTTATTGGTTTATACTATGATTTCTTGTGTACAATAATCCTGACATCTGGAGCGCCGTGAATATTCAACTACGAATATTCCAACTCTGCGTTGGTAAATATTACGTAGGTATCAAAATAGTAAATTCATATCATCATTTTTATTATATTCCTGACTCTGTAGCGTCAGTGAATAAACATAGAAATCCAAGTGGTGAGATTACCATACGCATTTTTTTTTATTTTTTTATGTAGCCTAAATAAAACACAACAACAAAAAATAAATAAAATTAAATAAATTTTACTTAGCTATTTTTATTCCGACTCTTTGGCGTCAATGAATATACTGAAATAAATGTATTCCTATTTTATCTTATGTGAATAAACAAGATAAAAAAAATCAATCATTTCTTTACTCAAATTATTTTTATTGCATGCGAAACAAAATAAAATAAAATAAATTTTACCTAATATTTTTTAATCGCGACTCAGCGTCATGGATATACTAAATAAAAATTTAATCCTATTTTTATCTTATGTAATAAACAAAAAAAATCAATTCATTTCTTATCAAATTATTTTTTAATGCATGCGAAACAGAAAAATAAAATAAATAAATTTCCTTTAGTATTTTTTATTCCCGACTCTGGCGTCGGTGAATATACTAAATAAATTTATCCTTTTTTATTTTATGTGTTTTTTTTTCTCATGAATAAAAAAACAATAAATTCATTTATGTATATATTTTTTACGTCCGTAATTTTTATTATATATTTTTTATATTTTATATTTTTTTTACCCTTTTTATTTTTGGGCTTTGGGCTGGGCTAAATCCAGCCCAGCAGGTATATACATATTTGGTGCTGGGCTCAGTGCAGCCCCCACAGGGCTGGGCTGAACTCCAACCAGCCCGGCCCGGATCATTGGCCCAAGCGAGTGACCCGGCTAAACAAGATGCACGCGTGAAACAGATCACGCTTGCATCAACAGTGCGAAGTTAATTAAATTACCTTCGCACTGTTCAAACAATTATTTGAACACGAAGAACAGAGAAAAATGAAAAAGCGAACCTGTTTCTGGAGATTGAAGAAGACTGCAACGCTGGTCTGGCTGCTTTGAGTCGACTGCTTTCTGTTTCTGGCGATGCTGAGGCAGGCTGGAACGACGGTGTGGCTCGACTGCTCTATGTCAATGACCCACGGTTCGATGATCAATTGGGTTTCTGCAGGGGCGAAAACAGTTCGGACGAAAAACCGGTTTCTTAGCAGGGACGAAATCTGGATTGAATGTTGTTGTTCTTCTTTGTCTCTTCTCTTTTTTTTGTGTTTTGTTTGTTTTGGTTTTTTTTTTTTGGGTTAATTGCTCTGTTTTTGGGTTCTTTTTTGGTTCGGTTTCTTGTTCTTAGCTCTGTTTTTCTGGGTAAATTTTGGGTTTCTCTTTTGTTTTCCTCCCCTGCTGTTAAGCTTAATTGTTATCCGGGTATTTATAGGGACCAATCCTCCTCTCCCTCAACCTTCGTCTCTCTCCTGATAAGCACGGCTGAAGGAGACGGTTGCTATTAGGATTCGGATGCGAAGTGTCATCCTTATCTCGCCGGTTTGTAATTATCATGAAGATAAATACTGCTTTTATGTGTTTTGAAAGGGCTAGGATGCTGGTATTTCACACTTTCGTTTCCTACTTTGCAGGCGGGCGTTAGGTGCTTTGGAGATGAAGATGATGGACAGCACCTGCTTGAAACGGTGCTGTTTTGGGGCTGAGAATGATTATTTCCAATCTGGTTCCCTGAATTTTCTAAATCCTTGCATTCAAACCCCTAGTCTTTTAATTTTCAAGATTTTCCTCCTTAAAATTAATTTAAAAATAGGTGGGTCAAAATTGAGTTACAACAGTTGCCCCTCTTTACAATGCTTACGGTGCAAGCATTAGAAAATTTTTCTTTGACTTTGTATAGTAAGTTTTGTAAAGAAGAATAATTGTGAAAACCCTTCGGAGTAGGCTCTTTCCCCCTTTTTTTATTGATTACTTTATTTTTCTTCTTCTTTTTTTTTAGGATGGATCAAATTGTTTTTAGGCAACCTGAAATTCCATTTGATAAAAGAAAACGCGAAAAATTTGCGCGAGTGGTCTAATTGTTCGAGGCGACCTGCCTAATGATTGAAAAATACAAATTTTTTTTTTTTTGTGAATGTATATTATAATGGGTTACCGGCCCAAATGGTCACATTGTAATGGATCACCTGCCCAGTATAGGATGATATATTGTAATGGGTTACCGGCCCAAATGGTCACATTGTAATGGGTCACCTGCCCAGTATATGATGGTATATTGTAATGGGTTACTGGCCCAAGTGGTTACATTGTAATGGGTTACCTGCCCAGTATAGGATGGTATATTATAATGGGTTACCGGCCCAAATGGTTACATTGTAATGGGTTACCTGCTCAGTTGGTCACATTGTAATGTGTTACCTGCCCAGTTGGTATATTGTAACGGGTTACCTGCCCAGTTGGTATATTGTAACGGGTTACCAGCCCAGTTGGTCACATTGTAATGGGTTACCTGCCCAGTTGGTATATTGTAATGGGTTACAGTGGAAAAAATACAAGGATTTTTATTTTATTTTTAATAAGATGAGGGTTCAAAAAGGCGCGCTCGAATGTAGATTAAGATGAGGGCTCGAAGGCGCGCTTGAATGGAGCTAAGACGAGGGCTCGAAGGCGCGCTCGAATGGAGGTAGGATATGAAATGCACTACCTCAGGAGTGGAAACTAAAAGGTGGTGGAAAAATACAAAGATTTTTCTGGTGGCCTAATTCTCATGGGCGGCCTGCCTAGGTTGAAAAATTCTCAAAAATGAAAATTTTTCAAAAGCAATTTTGATCTTTGGCCATTTCAAGTTGGCCTTCCACTTGATGGATTCTGTTTAGAATTTTCTCTAATAAAATTTGCAACACTCATTGTCCAATGTCTCAAAGTTTAAATGATATGCATGCATCTTTACCTGATTTGAAATATAGGCCCCCCATTTCTTCTTAGTCTTCTCGTTGCTTGGTAGGTGAGATCTTGCTATCTGATTTGAGTCATCTTTGTCGTTTGGCTTTCTAGCCCACTCGAGTTGGCCCATGTAAGTTTATTTCCAGATTTGTTTACATAACTCAGCTTTTACAGTGCCCATCGTGACCCACTTGCTTGCCCGTCTCATCAAATAATTTGAGAGGATTATTCATTACCCCTCGTCTCACTGCTAAAAACATTCGGTATCACTTGCTGAAAGGATCGAGCTGTCTTCTGTAAACCAAAATGCCCCATTGTCTTGTTGTAAGGGATGATATATTTTCCTTAAACACAATGTTGTACCCTTGTACTGGTCATTGCCCCCAAGTGTGCTATGTCACTGACTTAGATGAATAATGATTTTAAGAGGCTATTCTCTCATTTCTCTCCTTTTCAGTTTGGTGGAAGAATATAGGTCTAGAATGAATATTGAAATCTTGATCTTGCATTTTGAAAACAAAAATTATTTCGATGTAAGTCCAATAACAATTTGCTTTTGAAATCTTGCAACTCCTTGGTTATTTTCTTTATTGAAAAAGAGATTATTTGCTCTTGTGTTTGGCAATGAGGTCTTTGGTGAAAATATGTCATGATATTATGACCTTTTGTTTTTATAGGTTTTCAAAGTGGAGGGCTTCGAGAAAAAAGCTCGAGGTTTTGTATGAGAAAAAACTTGTCTCTTTTTTTTGAACATTTATTTTTATCAGCATGAATAATAATGAGTAGTTTATTCTTGATATCATGAATCTTATGAAAAAGTATTCTTTGCATTTTGAGAGCATTGTTTATTGTTCTAGGTTGCTTGCTTGCTTGATTAGAAAGGACTTCTATAGGTACGTAACGTAGGCTGTGGTTTTTGGCTATGAAAGAAAAGGATTTATAAGGCTCAAAGAGTGTTTCAGGGTTTCAAAGACTGAAGATCACTATCAATAGTTTGACTCTTGACGTCATTCATAATTTTTTTTTTTCCGCTCTTCTTTGTTTTGCCCCTTTTTCCTTTTTTTCTCTTTTCATTGCTTTGCTAGAGCATACTCACTTTATCTTGGTTATCACTTTTTCTTGTGATTTGGGCATGCCCCCTAGCATTTGAGTCTCTTGGGCTCTTTTGCCTTTTGGCTTTCTCACAGCTTTATCCTCTTTCTTGATCATTGAAATTTCACTTGCCCTCTTTTTTTGTGATGTGGGCATGATCCCTAGCATTTGAGTTTCTTAGGCTCTTTTGTCTTTAGGCTTTTGGCTTTATCATCCTTCTTTATCATTGAAATTTCACTTGCCCCCAGTGTAGGGTGTGATCTTAGTCAGGATTCTTTTTATGAAAGAAAAATTATTCAGGCTCAAAAAGGGTTTGCAAGGGATGTACTTATTTCAGAATGTGAAAGGAATAATAAAGATGGCCTTTCCTCATTTCAAGTGCAAGCAGCTATGATCAATAAACTTTGACCTCGTATAGTGTGATGGTTTATTCTTTGCAAAGATGCATTTCATGAGTTATGAGCAACAAGTTCACTACATACCATTATTCATACATTTAAAAACACATGATTCAAGAGTAATGGGGTAAGGGTGTTTATTCTTTTTTTTCACAATTGTTTTTATAATTTAGTTACCTCAATGATGGAGTTGCTTGATTCACTTGTCATTCTACAAGTAGAATGTCAAAAATATTGTTTTTGAATAAACATCAAATTATTTTTTTGAAATCAAAATGCCAGATCAATTTTTTTCAAAACTCCAATAAGGAAACTGATTTTTGGTGAAAGAGATGAATTGCGTCTATGAGATCGCACAAGGCTTCAAAGATGTGTTTGTGAAACTTTATAAGAAAACTCTCTCAGAAAAAATGAATAATGCTAATCGTAAACACGATTGAATGACAAACTCATTATTTTCATTGAAACTTTAGAAAATAAGTTCAACAAGAAAGAGTTTATGACAACATCTTGGGCTATGAATACTGGCATGATAACATATAAAGGGGCTAAACATTTAGTGATCATTGATTGGAATTTCTGGAATATTTCAATCATTGATTCTCCTCGACAAAGGCATCTTTTCAATAGTCAATTGAAATCAAATGTAGATCATTCTCGACCTAATATCACCATAGTTTTATCTTCAAGATAGTTGATTTCTAGGAGTCGATGTGAAGCGATTAGCTATAGAAATGATAAGTGCCTTGGCAACCACCTTCAGTGAAACCGTTCTTCTCAGTCGGGTTAGCAATCTTACCTAACCCAATGGCTTGTTCAATCCTCTCAGCTATAACAACCAGGTCAGTGAAATGTTGTGCAGAGCTTCTAACCAAGTATTCAAAGTACGGAGCTTTAAAGGTGTCGGAAAATAAATTGATCATCTCTTTTTCCAACATGGGAGGGTTACCTTGTGCAGCTAACTCACTCCATCTCCGGGCGTATTCTCTTATAGACTCCTTTTTGTCCTTCTCCATAGCTTGCAAGCTTAAATGATCAGGGCCCCCGTCTATATTGAACTTATATTGCCTCACGAAGGCATCGACTAAATCCTTCCATTTTTTAACCTTGGTATTGTCCAACCGCATATACCAAGTGAGGGCGACATTACTCGGACTGTCTTGAAAGAAATGAATCAACAGTTTCTTATCATGAACAACCTCAGCCATTTTGTTGCAGTAGGTTTTGAGATGAGTTATAGGGCATTGAGTTCCCGTATATTTAACAAATTCTGGCACTATAAAATTTTTGGGAATGACAATGTTAGGCACTAAACACATCTCAGCAGCCTTTATAGGATCATATAGGTGAATTCCCTCAAATGCCCTCATCCTTTGTTCTAGGGCAATGAATTTGTTCAGATCATCCTTTTTTATCATATTGCCTTTTTGAGATCCCTTCTCTGTAGAATCAATGGTAGAAGAAATTCTTGTAGGGTATGATGGTTGGAAATGCATAGCTTGTTGAAAATCAGATGACAACCCATTTGCTCCCAGATTTTGTGGATTGAAGGGATTTACAAGCATAGGTTCAGGCTGAGCTATAAGTGTTGCTTTTCCAAATTTATCTCTCAAGGCCTACTCGAGTAGACTAGTAAGCCTTGTGATTTCTTCTTTAAGATTTTCCACCTCTTTTTGATGTTGGGCTTCCAACTGGACTCTTTCTTCATCTTCCATTTGTCTTTTTCTCGAATGAGTTTCAATGGGGAACCTATATTTCAACCTGTTATATGTAAATCATGCAATTATGCAAAAAATATTGAAGCAATAAAAATACGTATGAAATGCAGACTCGCCCTTCACGGGATGACAACCTAATAAGAAGATTCTAATTGTTGACTGCATCAAAAGGTTGGTCATTATCTAGTTTCAAAGGGTCTCTCGCATGCTCAGTGATCGTCCATGAAAGGTCGATATGAGGCTTACAAGTAGTGTGAAAATAGAGGCCCTGAGTAATATCAGTTTAGCATATCAACCACTTCCAAGTAAACGATCAAGCGAGAGTTAGATGGTTTCACGAGTCTTACCCAGGCTAAAGCCGTTAGGGTACCGTTAGTTTCCCACTTATCCTAGATTTTAAGGTGTGTGCTCTTAACGTGTTGCATGAAAATATAAACAATGATGCATGCTAAAGCAGTAGATGCAAGAAAAAATAAACAAAAAAACATAACATAACAAACATTATAGCAATTGATAAACAAAAGGCAAAGCTTAGTCCATTGGTTCCCAGTGGAGTCGCCATTCTGTTGCACCCGATGTCGCGGCGGCCTTAAAAATTTTTAAATCTGGTGGAAAGAACGGATTTCTGGCATCCTGTTCTTTAATGGGAAATTGTCTTTGTTTAAGGAGTCGCCACCTAGTATTATGGTTACTAGGAACCCTAACTGGTCAACAGAGATTCTATGATCCGAGACTGGTTACGTAAAAAGGAAGATATTATCGCCCCTTAAACGTCCTACCTAAGGTAGGCTGCATTGCTAATCTTTGTTATTAATTGCTAACATTTTTATTGGTTTATACTATGATTTCTTGTGTACAATATTCCTGATTCTGGCGTCGGTGAATATTCAACTATGAATATTTCCAACTCTTGCGTTGGTAAATATTACGTAGGTATCAAAATAAGTAAATTCATATCATCATTTTTATTATATTCCTGACTATAGCATCAGTGAATAAACAAGTAGAAATCAATTTATTTTTTACACATACGCATTTTTTTTATTTTTTATGTAGCTAAATAAAACACCAACAACAAAAATAAAAATAAAATAAAATAAATTTACATTAGTATTTTTTATTCCTGACTCTGGCGTCAGTGAATATACTAAATAAATTTATCCTATTTTATCTTATGTGAATAAAAAAATAAAAAAATCAATTCATTTCTTTATCAAATTATTTTTTTATGCATGCGAAACAAAATAAATAAAAAATAAATTTACCCTAGTATTTTTTTATTCGCGACTCTGGCGTCGGTGAATATACTAAATAAATTTATCCTATTTTATCTTATGTGAATAAACAAATAAAAATCAATTCATTTCTTTATCAAATTATTTTTTATGCATGCGAAACAAAAAAATAAAATAAAACAATTTCACGCGTGCATCAACAGTGCGAAGGTAATTAAATTACCTTCGCACTGTTCAAATGTTATTTGAACACAGAAGAGGAAAAATTTGGAAATGGGCGCACCTATTGCTGGCGATTGAAGAAGGCTACAGCGCTGGTGTGGCTGCTTTGATTCGGCCGCTTTCCACTCTTTTCCAAGTATGCTCGCTGTCCTGCTTTTTGATTTCACAGTTCTTGAGATGAAGGACTTCCGTTTCTCTTGAATTGTGTTCTGTCGTTTTCAGATGGAGACCAGCGGATAATGGTGATGCTGGTTGTCGATAATCTTTGGTTCGATGGCGTTTTCTTTTTTTTTGTAGGGACGAAGATAATGGCAGGGCTGATCTGTGACTCTCCTCTGTCTTGCTCTTCTTCTCTATATATTTTTTTTCTGTTTTCTGTGCTGTGATTTTTTTGTTTTGTTTTTCTCGGCTCTGTTTTATTGCTATTAGCTTTGTTTTTCTGGGTTGGTTTGTTCCTTCGTTCTCGACTATGTTTTTTTGGGTTGAATCTCTCCTCCCTCTAGTGTGTTATTTGATTCCCCTTTTTATAGCTCAATCAATCCCATCTTTGCAGGACTTTTATTCAAATCATGAGAGGGATCGTGGTCCAGGATCAGATCAAGTTTGTTGCAGATCTTCAGCCTACTGAACCGGGATGGAGAAGACGAACGCAGATGTTCCCAGCAACGACGTCGTTTTCAAGCAGCCATGGACATTTTCAATTTGACCCCTGTACTTTGGAAATTTCGCAATTGGACCCCTAAGCAAATAAAAAATTTCTTTTAATTTTGCCCCTTTTTAATTAATTTCAATTAAATCCCTAAATTGGTATATTGTTTACAAAACAGTCCTTAATTCCTGGATTATTCATTTTGGTCCTTAATTAATTCTTTTAATTTTGCACCTTTTGGATAAATTTCAATTAAGTCCCTGAATTTATTTAATTAATTAAATCAAAGTTTAATTAAGTCCACAAACTTATTAATTCTTATAATTTCATTAATTAAAATAATTCAAATTTTAAGTAAATTTCCAAAACTTATTAATTATTCAATTTTTGACCAATTTATTCTCAAATCTGATAATTTTATCCCTAAACTTCAAGATTTGTTGTCTTAACCCAATTGTCAACTATATTTATTTTTTATTATTTGTTCAAAAATTTGGTTATGACAAGTGTCATTAGTCATGTCATTTTGAGTGAAGTAAGGGTGAAAAGGTTTCTCATATGGACCTTTGAACCTTTCAGCTAATAGGTGTAGTCATCAACATGATGCTCTTTGGCCTACTTTCTTTTATTAAAACTTTCTCTTTTCCTTAGCCCTGACTCAACTTCTTCATCAATTGATCCTTCCAGCTTTAATGGCATCCTTTACGAGTTCAGTCTTGAGCACAATCTCAATGTAGTAAAACCATTTTAAGACAGGTATTCATACAACGAACTCTTAAAGGTATTGATAAAGAAGGAGACTAGAGATGAAGGGTTTAGGTTCAGCTAAGAAAATTTTAGGTGTAGAGATATGCAAATATCAAAATGTTGGCAAGTTATACGTGTCATAGATGAAGTATATTGAGAAGGTACTTAAATATTTTTATATGAAAGACTGCAATCCAGTGAATTCTCCAATTACAGTCCATTTCAGGTTATCTTAAAGTTTATCATAAAAAATCAAAGATAAGAAAGAGCACATGTCAAACGTTCTATATGCTAGTATAGTTGGAAGCATTTTGCAAGTTATGGCTTGCGCTCATCCACATATTTCACATGTTGTTAGTATGGTTAACATGTTTATTGAAAATCCTAATGAAGGTTATCGGCAGGCCATGAAATGGTTACTTCATTATCTTAGAGGTACTACAGATATTGGTTTGGTATATGACAAAGGTAGTAGCACTAGAAATAGTATTGAGGGCTTTGTAAATTTAGTTACGTTAGTGATTTAGACATAAGGAGATTATTGTCAGGTTATGTTTTCACTCTCTTAAAATTTGTCATTACTTGAAAAGAAATTTTACAATCTATTATTGTCTTATCTACAATAGATGCTAAGTATATGACATTAACAAAGACAATGAAAGAAGTTTCATGACTAAGAGGTTTGGTCGGTAATCTTGGTTTGTTATATATGTTGACTGTTATATATTTTGATAGCCAAAGTATTATTCATCTTATCAAGAATCGGGTGTATCATGAAAGGACCAAACATATTGATGTAGATATCATGTCAAACCACATAAATTCATTTTGTGCTCTTATATGATAAATTGTGCTTGTTTTTTTAAAATATTGTTCTACTTACCAAATGGTTTGACATTCTATGGCAATTTTTGTAATAAATTTTTATTTTATTATAATAATAATTATAGTTATAGTAAGAATATTAACCATTATCCCTAATTTTGAAATTCTTAACATGATAATAATTCTTTCGAATTTCTTGTTAAGCTAGTACTTAATTACTTTTAGATAATGCCAAATTTCATATTCTTTCATTCCACTATATATTTTCTTTTCATCCAAATTAAGCTAGTTTTTTTATGGATTATGAATATATATGAGCCGGATTGCAGAATCCTATGGGTTGGCTTATATATATATATATATATATATATATATAAACATGGATTACGAATATTGAACGTGATTATTGGTTTTCGACTGTTACAGTAAATGCATCATCTTCTTCCTTTTTAAAAGTTATGTTTGAATGGGTTTCAAGAGAAATATACAAGATTTCCTAGATTTTCTGGTGGCTTTGTTTAGCCCTAAGAATGTATTTGCTTTTGAACTCTATAAAAAAACTACAAATAATACGGATAAGTATCATTTTAAAAACAAATAATATATGTTTATTGATTCAAATCCATCATCTTCAAAACCTCAGTCATTAGATGTGAATGGCTAAATCACGAAATACCTGAAGAAGATCTGACAATTACAGTTAGTTTTGCAGAGGACTGACCTGCCACCAGACACCCACGATAATATATGAAGGCGACTCTCACCTCCTTTCTGGCCTTGCCTTCTCTTTCCTTGCCTCGCGTGCATTAGCATGATAAAAGTCGGTGAAAACAAGGGGAAGAAAAATCTTCTTCTTCCCCTACCTCACACGTCCAGAGTTCACATTAGTTCTTAATTTGTGATTTGTTCAATCGAGTTCTCAATTGAAATTTTGATTATAAAAATCAATTCAATTACATCCCTGTCAAATTCAATTGTCGACCCTAAAGTTGGCCGCTTTTTACACATTGGTTCTTGGTTTTGAATTTATGCAATTTGACCCTAAATTGAGCATTAAACTTCTAATTTGTTCGATTTGGCCCCTGATTCGGTTTAATTTCAGCCCCTCAATTTACGGGCATTTTTCATGTTGATCCTTGGTTTTGGATTTCTTCAATTAAGTCCCTAATTGGCAATCAAATTTCAATATTTATGCAATTAAGCATCTGATTTGACCAACTTAACTCTAAAAAATTATAATTTGACCCCATAACTTTAATTTCTTCCAATTAAAGCCTAAATTAACTTCAAAATCAATTTTTCTTACCATCAAGCCCTCCATAACTTTAATTAAATCTTCAATAAAATTTAATTGAGTCCATAAACATCTGATTTTGAACTTTTCTTTCTCAAATTGAATTTTGTTTGTTAGTCAAGGCTTCCACCAGTCCAATATATACTGCCAAATTTAATCTTTGTATTTGTGAAAATTCTCAATCAATTTCTAACCATTTTCTTGGACGTTTTGACATCCACTCCTCATTGTCTAATTGTTTTAGTTTTTATTTTATTTATTTATTTATTTATTATGTTTTTTCTTTTCATTTTTTTTTGCCCAGGGATCCAAAAAATAGGTTATGACAATCAGCTTTGTTTAGCTAGATTTAAAAGTTTTCCTAGATTTTCTGGTGGCTTTGTTTAGCTTTAAGAATATATTTGCTTTTTAACTCTATAAAAAACTGCAAATAATACGGATTGGTATCAGTTTAAGGACAAATAATATATGTTTATTGATTCAAATTCATCATCTTCAAATTACCCAAAAAAATTCATCATCTTCAAATCCGCATTCACTTACTTCTAATACTTCATAGCAAGTGATTAACTCTAGACAATTTCCACCTCATCTTGAGAGCTTGTAGTTGTAGGGGCTGTTCGGCTGAAGAAATGATGTTCGGTACAATCATTCTTTCTTTCAAGCTTGTCAAAGATTGTTCTTCCACCTTTGGGTGTTTCAAGCTTTGTATCATGAATTATTTAACAATAACAATTAATGAGCTAAGATCTTGGTAAATCTAGAGGAGTATCTAACAAGAAATAAATTCTTTATATCATGAATTATTAGTACCATGAAAGAATTTAGTAAATGCTGATTAGAAAATATAAATAGCATTTCTACAATGAGAGGCTGGCCTACATATATTTGCGATTCTCTAAGTGTTTTGTGAGCCAGAAAACAAACCCTTTTCAAAGAATTTGCAGACAGCAGCTAGCTTGAATCTGGACTGGACTGGAGAGATCAAGTGTCAACCACGAGTCATTATCTTCCAAGGAATGACAGTGTTAAGGTCTATTTGTTTTTCTCCACCTCAGGAAAATAAAACAAATGCCATCACTGCCTATTCCATGGAAGACAATAGCTTGTAATTAGCATGTTCATCATAACCCTACAGCTCAACTTGTTCGCCATGCATGAGTCCAATTCTCAGGTAGTCATTTGCCCTATTTATGAAAGGAAATGCAAGCAATAAATCAACAAAAAGCAATATCAACAGATCATATAATATAAAATTAGTGTCTTTGGAATAACTTTGGCTTCAAGTTTAGTGATGGAATCATGGGAGGTCTTTACTAGATTTGCCAGCTATATTTCAACGACTCAATCCGTTGTGTGAAGCTCTTAATTAGGAAATAATATTTATTTGAGCTTTGCAAAGTGTAGATTGCACTTAGCTACCTCTAATGTAGCCACATACGTCAAGCCCACCAATCCTTGAAGAACAATAACTTTTTTTTAAAAAACAAATAATAATAATTTTATTTGTTTATCTCTTAAGAAACTCCTTTAGTCAAATCTACTGTTTATTAGTTAAAAGTCTTTCGTGATGCAGCCACTTTTTGCTACGAAAATCAAACAAGATGTACTAATTATATAAAAGTATCTATGACAAGAAGAGAATGTTGGGTGCTTTTTTTTAGAAGAAAAGGGCAAAGGGAAAACCACAACCACATTAGTTTCAAAGAAAAATTTGGAAAACTCTTTCAAATTATCCCAACTAAACCCCTATCCGGTTATTGAATATTAGAGTCATGAACTCATGCTCAGTTTTCGAATTTGTATTCTCTTAGATTGTAACAATCTAGTGGATATATATGTGTGGGTGTGTTAATTTCTAGGATCGAAGCTCTCTCAAGAAAGTGGAGAATATTTAGCGTATATAAGATAATTGCAGATAAAAAAATATAATCCTGTTATGTGATATGCATTTTGCATCTTTATTTAATTATCCATCAATATTCTTTTTGTAAACTAAAACTAAAATTCAATTGAAATAAGATAATTTGCTAGCATAGTTTTTTTTTGTAAAAAATAAAAATTATGTAGAGTTTCAAATCCAGTCAGGTCGTAGAATCATATTGGAGTTGGCTAGCACATGTGCATGTGCTAGCATGTGAGAAAGGTTATCGCATTTAGATAACACATGCAACTTTCTTCGAGCTTCGATGAAGACCTTTCTTGGTGTCAAAGGAATTGGCTTGGAAGCAGTTCTCTCACATATTAGCGCGTGTCAGCAACATAACCATGACCTGGATCCAACTGCTCGTTTTCTTTATTTTTTTTCTCTCACTCTCGATTCTCCTACTTATCTTGAAAGGAAAAAAAAATTATTATTACGTCCATACTAGTTTGTTAAATGGGCCACAATGTTTTTTTTCCCTATAAGAATTAGTCTCTTTTTTTTTTTGTAATTTTAATTTAATGTTACATGGTTTTCATCATGAGTTTAGCACATTAAAAGTTATATTTTAGCTTATTCCTTTTAGGTTAAATGTTTCTCATTCATTCGACAAATCTATCGTAACTGATCTCTCTCAGCCCATGTTTTGACTTAACGGTAAACATCTTTACAATGACCGATAATTTACTGTGATTTGTACACCTATCCCATAATGGTTTATTGAAGTCTTTTAAAAGATTAAAAAACTAGATTGCATTTACATTTAGTTGTTGCTATTTGTAAAGAAAAATCAAGGAAGAAGAAGAAATAAGGGAGGGGAAGATGAGGGTTGCTCAAGTCATAACTTAAATATTATCGACCACTATACCTATGAATATTAGCGATGAGTTTTATATATTGGCTGAGATTAAACTCTGTATCTCTAATTTGATTGCATAATTCACCAATGATGGGATTGACTCGGTCTTCTTAGTGTGATTGCACAATTCACCTTGGAAGGGATCAACTTTGTCTTCCTAGTACGATTGCACAATTTACGTTTGAAGAGATTGACATAGGCTCCCTTATGCGAATGTACACTCTCAAAAGATAGGATTGATAAGACCTCAACAACGAGGATTAATTACTTATATAAAACCTATATAGATTATTGATGATAACATGTATTAATTAATTATGTGAACTAAATAAATTAATTAACATTGGTTTAACTCAAACTTATTCAATCTATTTTAATAGTACTGTTAAATCATTATCAATTTTTTATAAAAATCCAAATTCATCCACATTTATCAAAATTTTGAACACAACAATAAAATTGACAAAATATAAAACGTACTCATTAAACAAGGTATTATTTATTTCATTACAAAACACCTAAATCACAAAATTGAAATCAATCTCAACAAATTACAAATAAATATAATTTTTCAAAATCTCTAACAAACCTTAGCATGTACAACATCCTACATTCATACAACAAATTTTTATATGAAAAAGCTATAAAACAAATAGACACACAAACAAACTACATATATTACGTCAAGATGCCATAAAACTTAACATTTTAAAATTGAGTTCAAACAAAAAACTAGTTTTGCTTACTTGATGCGCAGAATCCTAAAAACTATTTGAACCATAATACAAATGCTGACAAATTGAGTGTTGGGGTGATTAAATTTGTGGTGATGAGAGTTTGATTTGCGATAAAATAGGGGGGGTTTTGCTGTTATTTATAGAGAAAAATAAAGGAAGAAGAAGAAATAGAGGATGAGATGGGGGGTGCTTAAGTCATAATTTAAATATCACCTACAACTATACCTATGAATATTAGCAATGAGTTTTATACATTGGCAAAGATTAAACTCGGTATCTCTATTGCGATTGCACAATTCACCAATGACAATGTTGCACGTGTGCGGTGTCACGATGAATATTCCACTTCATCTAGGTATCGATCTGGCAAATATGGAAAGATAAGAAATTATTGTCTTTTATCAGTGGAAAAATGGAATGGGAGTCGTCACCTAGTATTTTGGTCACTAGGAACCCTAATTGGTCTCAAAGATTGGGTACGAGGAGTGGTTATGTATTACCACCCAAAATATACCTTAGCTAAGGTAAGTTGCATTATTTGATTTTCTAATAAAAAAGCTAATGTGTTATTGTATTTCTAATTATGGGTCTATCTAAGGTTGAAGAAAAGTCCTCCTCAGTAAGGAGGTCCTTATCTTATCAGGTAAAAACCTAACCATTCTAACGTCAATAAAAAAAAAAAAAAACTTCATTTTTAATATCGGGAATATGTTTTACGTATAAATTCATAATCCTGATACTAAACGAAAAGAAACAAAATATTTTTTTGGGTATTTTTGAAATATTGGCCTAGTTCTCATGGCTTTAACAAATTGGTTATTAAAGTCAAAATGCATGCTAAAACATATATATATACAATGTGATGATTTTTTTTTTTATCTTTGAGATACTTGGTCGTATCCATGAAAACAAAATATTTTTTTTTGTTTTATAATTTTTTGTAATGTTTTGAAAAAAGCTGGGTATTTTAATACCACATTTGTATCTTGATGGTATAAAAATACAAACCAATACTAAGCAAAATTCCGTAACAAAATACACGGAAAAATAAATAAAAAATTCAATTTTTTTTTTTAAAAACTTTTTGTGACTAGACAGGAACCGACCCAAAAACAAATCTAGGCCAAATCCCATTTCATGCATGAACAGAAGGTGTGAATTAATTCATGCCCACTAGTCATGCGGTGAACGGTTGGGGCAAAGAAGATGAAGAAGAAGAAGAAGAAGAAGGGAGGAGGAAGGCTGACCTGTGGTGGTTTTGACGGTGGGAGAGGACAGAGTGGTGCAAGCAGTGGCGTTTGATGGTGGTTGCAGCAAGAAGAAAGAAAAAGAAGAAAATCTGCAGGGTGAGAGGATCGCCAGTTATTGTGGTTGGACGGTGGCTGTGTTGGCTTCCTGCGAGGTAAATGATGGTTGAAAAGCTGATGATGATGACAGTGGTTGTCTGGACGGCGGAGAGAGAGAGAGTGTGAAGAGATAGATGGCAGAAAATGAAAAAATCTAGGAAGGAAGGCTGGTTTTTTGGCTGTCTTTGGACCCAAACTTCTCCACCTATGGAGCATGAAGATCAAATCTATTTATAGACGGTAAAAGAGGGACACGTTTTTTCTTCTGGCGTAAAATATCAATCCTTGGTTCCACCCAAAAGCATCCCAACCATTGGCTCAAAGTAGCAATGATGAACTATTAGTTTTGTGCAGGAAAAATGGTTGGCCGGGTTGGCTACTTTGGGGCAGTGCCACCGCCTCTGCAACCTCGATCAAAGGAGGAGTTTTGGAAGTTGCGGTGATCAATTTATGCGGAAAGTAGTGAACAGCACCTAAGTCACGAAGCTTGAACTCAAAGCTGAGTAACTGTATAAGATGATGGAGCATAGTAGAGTTGCTACCCGTGAGCACAATATCATCAACATACACCAGGAGATAAAAGATATGAGTACTATCAGATAAGATAAACAGGGAGGTGTCAACCTTGGAAACTCAGAAACTGATGGAGAGCAAAAAATCACTTAAACGAGTGTACCATGCTCTCGGTGTCTGTTTCAAACCATACAATGATTTGGGCAATCTGCACACATGAGATGGAAGAGAAGAGTTAACAAAATCTGGAGGATGTTTCATGTAGACCTCTTCAATAAGAACACCATTGAGGAAGGCATTATGAATATCAAGTTGATGAATCTTCCAATTTCGCGAAACCGCAATAGAGAAAACCAATCGGACAGTGGCGTGCTTAATAACTGGACTTAAGGTTTCAGAATAATCAATACCTTCCTGCTGGGTAAAACCTCTAACAACAAGGCGCGCTTTATAGCGCTTAATACTACCATCAACACGACGTTTGATCCGATATACCCATCTACTGCCAACAACGTTCATCGAACGATGAAATGGAACCAAAGTCCAAGTGTGATTTTCGCGTAAAGCGGCGATCTCATCACACATAGCATTATGCCAAACTGCATACCGGTCAGCATCAGAGAATGCAAAAGGCTCAGAAGAGGGAGAATACAGTACCAGTGTGGAGGTAGAAGTAGCGGCAGCGGAGGCAACCAGATTAGCTGTCGCGGTCTAAGAGTCATAGGATGTCTGCTGTGTGTTGGTAGAGACGCAGGGGAAGACGGTTGTAGCGAGGAGATTTGTGGCAGCTGATAAGAAGACAAATCAACCATAAGTTGCAGACCAGCGGGAGACAAAATTTCATGTTGTAATCATTACAGTTACTGCAGTCTTCTACTGCCTCTATATAAATAGGAAGCTTGGCTAAGGCACAACCCAACACATTCCATTATTCTCAACTTGGTATCAAAGCCACAAAACCCTAAAATAAATTAAACCTAATTTTCTCACAGCCTCCCAACCTCCCTTTTTCAATGGAACAACCACCACATACATCTTCAAATTCTGCAGCACCAGCAATCCAGCTTTCTTCTTCTCTGACAGTGCAGCCCTCTTCTCTTACAGTGCCTCCTCTGCTTTCCTCTACTAGGTCACCGCCTGGATTCTCCTCTACCATGGCTGGTGAATGCCTCCTCTTACAGCACACGTTTGTTGCCTCTACTGCCGCAAACATTATCTCCCTTTCTCACACTCATCAAGTCATCTCCCTCAAATTAACAAACACCAATTATTTATATTGGCGTATGCAAATGCTGCCGTATCTCCTAGGCCAAGGAGTTTTTGTTTTTGTTGATGGCTCCAACACTTGCCCATGATGGTATCTCTCTTCAGGTAAATCCGCTTTTTCAAACCTGGAAACAACATGACCAACTCATTCTAAGTGCTCTTCTTTCCTCCCTATCTATGGAAGTTTTGCATCTTGTTGTTGGCTGTCAAAGTTCTTGTTCAGCTTGGGGCACTCTTGAGCGAGCTCTCGCTTCCACCTTTAACTCTTGTATTATGCAACTTCACGGCTCTCTTCAGGATCTTGAACAGGGTGATGAATCAGTAACTCAATTTATGCAAAAAGCAAAGGCCTTATTGATGAATTGACCGCTGCTGGTCGGCCAGTTTCACTTGAAGATTTCAATTTATATGTGTTTCGTGGTCTCCGGGGAGAGTTTAAAGACTTAGTTACCAGTCTTATTACCAAGGCTGAACCTTTATCATATGCAGATCTTCACAACCATCTCCTCACACATGAATTTCTTGACAAATCTTCTGCTGCCATACATGCTCCTCTGCTGCCCACACCCAGCATTCCATCTTCTGCTCTTGTTGCACAGCGCCACACTTTTAGCAATTCTGGTCGTAGTAAGGGCCACTTTAACGGTGGTTGGCGTCCCAACCAGTCCAACAGCAGAGGCAACCGATTTGCTGGCTCCAGACCTGATCACCGCAGCTTCCAAAACTCCTCCTTCGGTGATAATAGGCAGGGCTCTTGGCAGCGTAATAGGGGGCAGAATCCACGCTACCAACTGTGTCAGAATTTCAGCCATACAGCTCCCCATTGCCCTCAATTCCAGTAGCGAGGTTATGGCCAACAACCTACTACCAACCTGGTGCAGCGCAATCTCTCCTCAACCGGTTCTGTTGATTGGTTTCCAGATACCGTTGCCAATCAACATGTCACACCTGATCCTGCCACCTTGACCGCTTCAGAACCGTATCTTGGTAATGATAATTTGCATGTTGGTGATGGTAAGGGCCTTTCTATATCTCATCTTGGTCATACAAAAATATATACACCACATCGTTCTTTCACCTTATCTAATGTTCTTCATGTTCGGGTAATCACAAAACCTCTGCTCTCTGTTCATAAATTTTGTCTTGATAATAATGTTTATTTTGAATTTGAACCTCGTGTGTTTTATGTCAAGGATTTCAACACCCACGAAGTCCTTCTCTCAAGTCAGAGTAAAGATGGTCTCTATGCCCTGACCATGTCTTCCGTCACATCAGTTCCTCAAGCCTAGTGGTCTCCCTGCACTTCTGCCTCTGCCGATTTATGGCATCGTCGACTAGGTCATCCTACTTCACGTATCTTTCAATTGTTAATCTTGAAAAATAAGATTATTTGTAACAACAAACGTCTTAATTTTCAATGTCAAAGTTGTCCTTTAGGAAAATCATCGCGTTTGTCTTTAGGACCTACTGGTCACAAAACGAATAAAACGAATCTGAATTTCTTTCTTGGCAACACGGTCATGGACAAAGTGATAATCCACTTCAACATGCTTAGTACAAGCATGAAAGATAGGATTTGCTGAAAGATAGGTAGCACCAAGATTATCACACCAAATGGTAGGGGTAGAGACTGAGGGAACCAACAAAGCTATTAACAAGTATTGAAGCCAAATGACTTGAGCAAGGGCTTTATACTCAGCCTCAATAGAGGAGCGAGCAACAGTGCGTTGCTTGCTGGATTTCCAAGAAATCGGCATCTGACCAAAAAAGACAAGATAGCAGCCCGTAGACTTGCGATCATCAATACTACCAGCCCAATCTGCATCTGTAAAGCCATGTAGAGCAAAAAAGGAGCCTCGAGTGATATGGAAACCATAAGATGCCGTACCTTTAAGATAGCGTAAAATACGTTTGACAGCGGCTCAATGAGAATCTGTAGGAGCATACATAAACTAATAGACTCTGTTAATAGCAAAGCATATATCTGGACGGGTGAAGGTAATATATTGAAGAGCACCCACGATTTGACGAAATCGTGTAGGATCAGAGAATGAATGATCCGGTAATAAAATGACTTTCGAAGGGGAGACTGGAGTATCAACTGGTTTGCAGGAAGTCATACCAGCTCGGGTAAGGATGTCAAGAATATATTTATGTTGACGCAACATTAAACCCGTACTGGTAGATTGAACTTCAATACCTAGAAAGTAGTGAACAACACCTAAGTCACGAAGTTTGAACTCAGAGTTGAGTAACTGTATAAGGTGATGGAGCATAGCAGAGTTGCTACCCGTGAGCAGAATATCATCAACATACACCAGGAGATAAAATATATTAGTACCATCAGATAAGATAAACAGGGAGGTATCAACCTTGGAAGCTCAAAAATCGATGGAGAGCAAAAAATCACTTAGACGAGTGTACCATGCTCTCGGTGCCTGTTTCAAACCATACAATGATTTGTGCAATCTGCACACATGAGATGGAAGAGAAGAGTCAACGAAATCTGGAAGCTGTTTCATGTAGACCTCTTCAGTAAGAACACCATTGAGGAAGGCATTATGAATATCAAGCTGATGAATCTTCCAATTTCGCGAAACCGCAATAAAGAAAACCAATCGGACAGTGGCGTGCTTAATAACTGGACTTAAGGTTTCAGAATAATCAATACCTTCCTGCTGGGTAAAACCTCTAACAACAAGGCACGCTTTATAGCGCTCAATACTACCATCAACACGACGTTTGATCCGATATACCCATCTACTGCCAACAACGTTCATCGAACGATGAAATGGAACCAAAGACCAAGTGCGATTTTCGCGTAAAGCGGCGATCTCATCACACATAGCATTATGCCAAACTGCATACCGGTCAGCATCAGAGAATGCAAAAGGCTCAGAAGAGGGAGAATATAGTACCCGTGTGGAGGTAGAAGTAGCGGCAGCGGAAGCAACTAGATTAGCTGTCTTCGGCTGCCGCGGTCTAAGAGTCATAGTATGTCTGCTATGTGCTGTGGAGACGCAGGGGAAGACGGTTGTAGCGAGGAGACCTGTGGCAGCTGATAAGAAGACAAATCAACCATAAGTTGCAGACCAGCAGGAGGGGATGATAAAGAAGCAGCCTCAAGCACATGACTGTCAGCAGAGGTGGGGTGGGGGTTGTGGTGGAGACCTTTGCAATCTGTTCAGAATTATCAAATGGAAACACATGTTCATGAAAGCGGACATGACGAGAAATATAAATACGGTGAGATGCAATGTCAAGACATCGATAACCAAGATGCGCGGAACTATATCCAAAAAACACACATGGAGAGGAACAAAAATCCAATTTATTATTATTATATGGACGCAGAAAAGGAAAACATAGACACCCAAAGGTATGCAAAGAATGATAATCAGGAGACCGTTGAAATAAACAATCAAACGGAGAGCGATGGGCAAGAATAGCAGTAGGCATGCGATTTATAAGATAAACAGAGGTTTCAAAAGCATAATTCCATAATCGAAAAGGTGTTTTACATTGCCCTAAAAGAGTAAGACCTGTTTCCACAATATGTCTATGACGACGCTCTACTATTCCATTTTGTTCATGAGTGTGGGGAAAAATCAGACGATGATGAATACCAATGGTCTGAAAAAATATGGATAGTTTTCGGTATTCACCGTCCTAATCAGTTTGAACATATTTTATTTTTAAGGAAAATTGACGTTCGACAAGAGTTTGAAATTGATGAAAAACAGAGTAAACATCAGACTTGACAACGAGAGGATAATACCATACATATTTAGTATAAGCATCAACAAAGATAACAAAATAACGATAGCCATCTGAAGAAAAAAAAGGAGCAGGGCCCCATACATCACTAAAAATTAATTCAAGTGGAGCATAAGTTTTGTGACCAGTAGGTCCTAAAGACAAACGCGATGATTTTCCTAAAGGACAACTTTGACATTGAAAATTAAGACGTTTGTTGTTACAAATAATCTTATTTTTCAAGATTAACAATTGAAAGATACGTGAAGTAGGATGACCTAGTCGACGATGCCATAAATCGGCAGAGGCAGAAGTGCAGGGAGACCAATAGGCTTGAGGAACTGACGTGACGGAAGATTGGGTCAGGGCATAGAGACCATCTTTACTCTGACCTGAGAGAAGGACTTCATGGGTGTTGAAATCCTTGACATAAAACACACGAGGTTGAAATTCAAAATAAACATTATTATCAAGACAAAATTTATGAACAAAGAGCAGAGGTTTTGTGATTGCAGGAACATGAAGAACATTAGATAAGGTGAAAGAACGATGTGGTGTATATATTTTTGTATGACCAAGATGAGATATAGGAAGGCCCTTACCATCACCAACATGCAAATTATCATTACCAAGATACGGTTCTAAAGCGGTCAAGGTGGCAAGATCAGGTGTGACGTGTTGATTGGCACCGGTATCTGGAAACCAATCAACAGAACCGGTTGAGGAGAGATTGCGCTGCACCAGGTTGGCAGTAGGTTGTTGGCCATAACCTCGCTGCTGGAATTGAGGGCAATAGGGAGCTGTATGGCTGAAATTCTGACATAGTTGGCAGCGTGGATTCTGCCCCCTATTACGCTGCCAAGAGCCCTGCCTATTGTCACCGAAGGAGGAGTTTTGGAAGCTACAGTGATCAGGTCTGGAGCCAACAAATCGGTTGCCTCTGCTGTTGGACTGGTTAGGACGCCAACCACCGTTGAAGCGGCCCCTACTGCAGCCAGAATTGCCAAAAGTCTGGCGCTGTGCAACAAGAGCAGAAGATGGAATGCTGGGTGTGGGCAGAAGAGGAGCATGTATGGCAGTAGAAGATTTGTGAAGAAATTCATGTGTGAGGAGATGGATGTGAAGATCTGCATATGATAAAGGTTCAGCCTTGGTAATAAGACTGGTAACTAAGTCTTTAAACTCTCCCCGAAGACCACGAAAAACATATAAATTGAAATCTTCAGGTGAAACTGACCGACCAGCAGCGGCCAATTCATCAAATAAGGCCTTCGCTTTTTGCATAAATTGAGTTACTGATTCATCACCCTATCGAAGATCCTGAAGAGAGCCGTGAAGTTGCATAATACGAGAGTTGGAGGTGGAAGCGAGAGCTCGCTCAAGAGTGCCCCAAGCTGAACAAGAACTTTGACAGCCAACAACAAGATGCAAAACTTCCATCATCTTCTTCCTTTTTAAAAGTTATGTTTGAATGGGTTTCAAGAGAAATAGACAAGATTTCCTAGATTTTCTGGTGGCTTTGTTTAGCTCTAAGAATGTCTTTGCTTTTGAACTCTATAAAAAAACTACAAATAATACGGATAAGTATCATTTTAAAAACAAATAATATATGTTTATTGATTCAAATCCATCATCTTCAAAACATAAGTCATTAGATGTGAATGGCTAAATCACGAAACACCTGAAAAAGATCTGACAATTACAGGCAGTTTTGCAGAGGACTGACCTGCCACCAGACACCCACGATAATATATGAAGGCGACTCTCACCTCCTTTCTGGCCTTGCCTTCTCTTTCCTTGCCTCGTGCATTAGCATGATAAATATCATGAATTATTTAACAATAAACAATTAATGAGCTAAGATCTTAGTAAATCTAGTCGAGTATCTAACAAGAAATAAGTTCTTTATATCATGAATTATTAGTACCACGAAAGAATTTAGTAAATGCTGATTAGAAAATATAAATAGCATTTCTACAATGAGAGGCTGGCCTACATATATTTGCGATTCTGTATATGTTTTGTGAGGCAGAAAAGAAACCCTTTTCAAAGAATTTGCAGACAGCAGCTAGCTTGAATCTGAACTGGACTGGAGAGATCAAGTGTCAACCACGAGTCATTATCTTCCAAGGAATGACAGTGTTATGGTCTATTTGTTTTTCTCCACCTCAGGAAAATAAAACAAATGCCATCACTGCCTATCCCATGGAAGACAACAGCTTGTAATTAGCATGTTCATCATAACCCTACAGCTCAACTTGTTCGCCATGCATGAGTCCAATTCTCAGCAAGTCATTTGCCCTATTTATGGAAGGAAATGCAGGCAATAAATCAACAAAAAGCAATAGCAACAGATCATAGAATCATAGGTGGTGGTCTGTACTATATTAATTAGGAAAGAATATTGATTTGAGCTTTGCAAAGTGTAGATTGCACTTAGATGTAGCCACATATGTCAAGCCCCTTCAAATATATGGATGAAATTACTTTCTAATCAGGTTTTTGCAGTATTTTTCTAAAATTTGTTTGATAATATGTTCTATTAATGGTCTTTTATGGTTAAAAACAAGCAACAAAATTTCTTAGGGCAGCTTCATTTCTCATGCGTTGTTTGGAATCTTTAGCTTCACCAGAATTATATTATTTTTAATAACGATGCTCCTAACCTCCAAATTGTATTTTTCATGATGCTTCAAAGTATTGTTTTATAGTTGAGGCTTGATTCTAGCTCTTTATAACTTAATATAAAAAATATTCAGTAGAGAGGAGTTTGTTTCTTATGCTTTTTCTGTTCTGCTCATTTGATGCGCTCCCCCTGTTTCATGCAATAGCTTTTGTGATTTTCTTTCCTCTACTTGTTTATCTAATATAAATTAGATTATTATTTTTGTAGCTTTTTATTATTAAAACTTTCGACTGTTAAAAAAAAAATACGTGAAGCCAACCGATCCTAGAAGAACAATAACTTTTTTTTAAAAAAAAATATTAATTTATTTTGTTATGTCTAAAGAAACTCCTTTCGTCAAGACTACTGTTTATTTATTATAAATCTTTCGTCATGTAGCCACTTTTTGCCAAGAAAATCAAACAAGATGTACTTGAAAGTGGAGAATATAGCCTTCGTCCCCATCATGTAACAAACTTAGTTGTGGCAGATCCTGCAATCAAAGATCTGGGGGGCAGCCTTCTTTTCCTTTCGACCTTAATTGGTCCCAAATGCAATTGAAAGTGGATATAACTGAAAGGAAAATCTGTGCCTTTGTTGCCGGAGATATTCTTGCTTTAACAGGATTCAGATTGTGCCCATACCTTGTTGTTTTGGGCTTTTGAAGTTATCTATGGACTAGGGATAGTCACAGTGCATGTTTTTTAATATATAAAAAAACAAATATGGATTTATTTACCTAGTGGATCCCTATTCAAGACAATCTTTAAAAATCACTAGTCCCGTTACCCGCGTTATGCTATGATCCTGATGAGAAGTCAATTTAAGCATAAAAAATTAAGAACGTATGGGCAATGTTAAATTTTGAGTTTACGATGGAAATTTTGAAATGTGTATTAAGATTTTATTATTATATTTAATAAAATTAATCGATCATCATATACATCAAAATATACTAAAAGGAGTCGTTAAAGAAAAACAAAGACTCATGCTAAAAGATGAGTGCAAATAAAAAAATATAATCTCATGAAATAACACATTTATTTAATTATCCGTCAATATTATTTTTGTAAACTAAAATTACAAATTGAATTAAAACAATTTCCTTTTATTTTTTAAGTATCTAATGTGTTGTTCATTTGATGACTAAACTTTCAAATCCAATCGGGTTGTAGAATTATGTTGGAGCTAGCTAGTGCATGCGAACCGCCAACATGTGTCATCACATTTAGGTAGCACGTGTGACTTTCTACGAGCTCCGATAACAACCTTTCTTGGGGTTGATGGAATTGGCTCGGAAGCAATTCTCTTCCATGTAAGTGTATGTCGGCAACGTAACCACGACCTGGATCCAACTACCTTATTTCTTTTTTCCTTTTTTTTTTTTCTCTCCCTCTCAATTCCCATGCTTATCTTGAAAAAAATATTATTATTATTCCATCCATAGTAGTTTATTAGAGAGGCCACAATGTTTTTTCTATAAGAATTATTATTTTTTTTTGTAATTTTAATTTAATGTTACATGAGTTTCATCATGGATTTAGCAGTATAAAAGTTTTTTTTTAGCTTATTCTCTTCAGGTAAAAAGTTTCTCGCTCATTCAACAACTCTATCGTAACCGACTTCACTTATCCCATATTCTGTCTTGATGGTGAACATCTGTGCAACAATTAATAATTTATTATGATTTATGCACTCATCCCATAATAGTTTTGTCAGAGTCTTTTAAAAGATAAAAAATCAGGTTGCGTCTGCATTTTGTTCTTCATTTATAATTAAATATTTATCTGAAAAATCATGATTCATTTTCATCACATTCATAATTATATTTCTATAAAAATTACTATTTTCATCTACGACTCATGCACATAGCTAGAACTAAACATTGACCCAACCATGTTTTCTATCATATTCTCGTAAGGAACATATGATTATCCGTGTGCAAACCAACACAAGTATTTTTTTTTATGAAATCTTTTTGTAGAAGATACATCGTTACTATATCTGGGTCGACAAATTTTTTTATTTTTACACCTCTAACATGGATATCTAATACCGCCTTCACTAATGTTTTTCGGATTAGATAGTACATAATTAATAAAACCCTCTATCCCATTATAATAATCCATCTTACCCAACGTTTTGGGTGAAACTCGATCCATCCAAAAACGATTATCCATTACTTATATCAAACATATATAGACTATTGATGATAACATGTATTAATTAATTATGTGAACTAAATAAATTAGTTAACACTAGTTTAACTCAAACTTTTTCAAATTTTTTTAATAGTACAATTAAATCATTATTAATTTTTTATAAAAATCTAAATTCCTCCACATTTACCAAAATTTTCAACTCAACAATAAAATTGACAAAATATAAAACATACTCATTATTATTTATTTCATTACAAAACACCTAGATCACAAAACTGAAATCAATTTCAACAAAGTACAAACAAATATAATTTTTTAAAATCTCAAACAAACCCTTACATGTACAAATCATACATTTATACAACAAATTTCTATATGAAAAAGCTATAAAACAAATAAACACTGTTTTTACACATGACTAAGAAGATGACTCCATCAATTCTCAAATTGGAGGGATCCGGATCAAATTTAAACCTGGTAGGTATTCCACACCACACTAGGGGGAAAAAAGTGCACATAGGGGTCTATAGTGAACCAAAACCCAAAAGGTGTATCATCATAGAACTTCTAAAACACCTTTTTATGAGAGTTGCTTAAAAAACAAAATATGATGATTGCATTGCAAGTTTTAGTTTTCATGAACAAACCCAAATTTTTTAGTTTTCCTTTCAAAAATAATTTCTCAAAAAAATGAAAAAGGCAATTAAAACATCGGCAAAAGTATAATACAAAGCAACGTTCAATGGAGCAAGAAAGGGCCCCACAAGGAACTAGAGATCTCTTCACAAAACATAAAAAGGATAGGAAATATAGTGCGTAGAGCATATTCCAATTCAAGAGGATAGGTCGAGCAAACAAATGGAAACAGGAACTCGAAGAAGTCTACTACGGAAAGGGGGGACCTACGTTTCCAAGATAGGTAACAAAAACATGCATGCTATATTGTCATAACACTAACTTGGCAGGAAAGGTGTGATGAAAGCCAAATTAGTTCCAAGTTTTTTTGGGAACTGCTAAGAGACAGAATCTCAGGTCAACAAAACTACGGAAAATTATAGGAATTGTGAACCAGCACTGCTTCATTCCTCGAGGTATGATTTTTTCTTTAAGAATTTTAAGAGAGGCCGGTCACCTAATGTTAAGATTGTTTCTTAGAAAAGCATGTTTTAAGAATTTTAAGAGGGCCGGTCACCCGATTTTGAGACCATTTCTTAGAAAAGCGTGGAGTTTTCTAAGAATTTTAAGAGGGGTCGGTCACCCGATTTTGAGACTGTTTCTTAGAAAAGCGTGAAGTTTTCTAAGAATTTTAAGAGAGGCCGGTCACCTGATGTTAAGATTGTTTCTTAGAAAAGCGTGGAGTTTTTTAAGAATTTTAAGAGGGTCGGTCACCTAATTTTTAGACCATTTCTTAGAAAAGCGTGGAGTTTTCTAAGAATTTAAAGAAGGACCGGTCACCTGATTTTGGAGACCGTTTCTTAGAAAAGCGTGGAGTTTTCTAAGAATTTTAAGAGGGACCAATCACCTGATATTGAAACCGTTTTTTAGAAAAGCGTGAAATTTTCTAAAAATTTTAACATCGGGCGGTCACCCGATTATGAGACCATTTCTTAGAAAAGCGTGGAGTTTTCTAAGAATTTTAAGATGAGCCGGTCACCCGATTTTGAGACCATTTCTTAGAAAAGCGTGGAGTTTTCTAAGAATTTTAAGAGAGGCTAGTTACCTGATATTGAAACTGTTTCTTAGAAAAGCCTGGAGTTTTCTAAGAATTTTAAGATGGGGCGGTCACTTGATATTGAGACCGTTTCTTATAAAAGCGTGGAGTTTTCTAAGAATTTTAAGATGGGTAGGTCACCCGATATTGAGACCCTTTCTTAGAAAAGCGTGGAGTTTTCTAAGAATTTTAAGAGGGGTCGGTCACCTGATATTAAAAGCGTTTCTTAGAAAAGCGTGGAGTTTTCTAAGAATTTTAAGAGGGGCCGGTCACCTGATATTGAAACAGTTTCCTAAAAAAAAAATAAAAAAAATGGAGTTTTTCTATAATTTTTAAAATGGGTAGGTCTCCAGATATTGAGATCCCTATTTAGAATCCTACATTTGGGTAGGTCACCCATCTTAATGATACCATCATCTTTCATTTGGGTAGGTCACCCGTCATAATGAGACCATCTTACATTTGGGTAGGTTACCCATTAGAATGAGACCATTCTCCATCTTTCTTTTTTTTTACCTAGGTAGGTCACCCATAAGAATGAGACCACTCTTCCCCTTTTCCACTTGGGTAGGTCACCCATCACAATGAGACCATTATTTTTCTGGGTAGGTCACCCATTAGAATGAGACCATTCTCCATCTTTTTTTTACCTGGGTAGGTCACCCATAATAATGAGGCCATTCTTCCCCCTAGGTAGGTCACCCATTATTATGAGGCCATTCTTCCCCCTGGGTAGGTCACCTATAAGAATGAGACCACTCTTCCCCTTTTCCATTTGGGTAGGTCACCCGTCATAATGAGACCATCTTTTCCACTTAGGTAGGTCACCTGTCGTAATGATACCACACACATATTTTTATATTGGATGTGGTTAAAGGAGATCGCCAGATGGGATCTCAGGTTAACCCAACCACACACAGAGTTTAGCTTTGGTTAAAGGGAATCACCAGATAGGATTTCAGGTTGACTGAGCTACACACTGACTTTGCTTTGAGTTAAAGAAGATCGACAGATGGGATCTTAGTTTAACCCAATCAAAAGGGTAGGTCGCCCATGAAAATAGACCAGCATGAGTATATGGGCAGGTCAGCCCTGAAAATAGACTAGGTTGAGTGTGTGTGGGCAGGTCGCCAGTGAAAATAGACCAATTTTCTTTTAAAAAAAAAAAGTGAAGTCCTTGGATGAGTGGATCACTCAGCCAATAAGGAAGATTTTTTTTCTTTACAAGCTTACTATGCAAAACATTGAGTTTTGCTTTGTAAGCATTGTAAAGAGGGGGCATCTATTGCTACCCAATTTTTGACCCATGTTTCGATAAATTTTCACAAATAAAAAAAAAAAAATAAAGATTTACATGTGGCAATAACATAGAGCATTAGGGCACTACCAGAAAATCAATAAATACCAACGGAAATACCGAGGGAATATTTCCGTCGGTAAATTTCCGAGGGATTTTACCGACGAAAATATTTCCGAGGGATTTTACCGACTAAAATATTCCCTTGGTATATACCGAGGGAATTACCGTGGAAAAAAAAAATAAAGCAAAGCAAAAAAAAAAAAGATGCCGTGTCATTTTTTACCGACGGAAAAATTCCGTCGGTAATTCCGTTGGTAAACTGTGAACACTGTTCATCATGTCAATTACAAAGAGAATTACCGACGGAATTTTTCCGTCGGTATTTTACAGAGAGCTCCAGAACTGTTCATCTTCCAATTGCACTGTTAATTGTTTTACTTTACGGACAAAATCACCGACGGATTGAAAATTCGTCGGGGTGTTTTGGCGGTTTTCTGAAAAAATTCAATTGATTTAAAATTTTCATTTAAATATTACAGACGGAATCACCGACGGATTGAAAAATCATCGGTAATTTTTGGCGGTTTCTAAAAACTTTTTACGAAATTGAAAATTTAAATTAAATATTACCGACGGAATTACCGACGGAATAATTAAAAAAAATATTAATATTCAATTATCTGTCGGTAAATCCGTCGGTAAAGCGCCCCAATAAAAAACCTGAATCCGCTTATTTCACAAGAGACAGACTCATTTCTTCTTCTTCTTCTTCTTCTTCTTCTACTACTACTTCTATTTCTTCTTCTTCTTCTTCTTCACTATATGTAAAAAACATCAATATCTATTTCTTTCTCTTCTTTTCTCTCCTCATCTCCTTCTCTTTTCCTCCATGCTCGGGTATGTCTTCTTCTTCCTTCTTCTTTTATCCTCTTAGTTTTTTTTAATTAATATGCTTCACGAATTGTTTTTTCCTTAGCTTCACTTGCAAGTATATTAAGGTAAGATCTTTCTTTTTTCTTATTTTTTCATGATTTTTCACTATATTTGTTTTTTATTTGATTTTAATTGATTTTGTTCTTAATAATTGTATAAATGTTGTTGTGAGTTTTTTTTTTTTTTTTCATATGAGATCAATTTTTAGTTGATTTATTTATAGGATTTTTAAATTTTTAGCAATTGCAACTTCATTTTTTTCATATGAAGTTTTTAGTTGAATTAATTTTTTTGTTTTATTTATTTGTTACAAATTTGTTTGAGTTGATTTTCTTATTCTTTTTTCCAAGCATTTTGAGTATATATTATACAATGTTGATTTATGTTAATTTAATTATTTTATAATTTTATAAAATGAATTTTTTTAAAAATGTTTTAAATAATTACCGACGGATTTACCGACGGAAATTTCCGTCGGTAAATCCGTTGGTAAAATCCATCGGTAATAAAAAAAAAATTACCGACGCGTCTGTTCCGCCAGTAAATCCGTCGGTAATATTATTACCGATGGAATTACCGACGGACAAAAAATTACCGACAAACGATTCACCGACGAAAATTATCCGTCGGTGATTTAGTCGGAAAATTAATTACCGATGGAACATGTGTCTTACGCCGACGGAAAAATTCCGTCGGTAAAACTATTAAATCTTGTAGTGGGGATAATATTAAGGAAGCAATATGTCAAGGAGATAATTGTTAAATCATATATAATTACTGCAATATAAAATACCATGTATATATGATTTGATTCATGCTGGTTATGGAAAATAATCAATGCAATATAAAATACCATATATATGGGATTTGTTGGTGATGGTTATAGAAGATAATCTCTGCAATAATTATTGCAATATTTCCTTAAATAAACACATGTAGAGATTTTCTATATAAATGAACATCCAACCTTATATAAAAAAGAAAAAAAAATTGACAAGGGGCAAAGAGACAAACAAAAATCGAGGGAAACACAGAAAAACCCTAACCTTATTTCTCTAGCAAAGAAGCGTAGCCCTGCTCATCTTTTAGAAAAAATAAAAAAACAACGAAGCAACCCCTCCCTTAGAGAAAACTAAGGATATCTCTCTGGCCATTACACTGTCCCCTCTCCCTTTCACCAGAACCCCCATTCCCCTCTCAGCTGTTCCACCATCGCCATCTCTTCTCCAAAACATAGCAGCTCCCCTCTCTTTTAGTTCCCTATCTCCATTCTTCCCTTGCACCACCAGAGAACCCCATTAAAGTCACAGCCCCATCTCTCTTTTCACAAACGTCCTTCCCCTTCCCTCAGCAAAGTTTCCCTTCCGTCAGTCTAAAAAAAACAGCCCATAGCCGCTCATTAACACAAACTTTCAGACTCTCTCTCGACCACCCACCTTCAGCCGCACACTGCCCTTTCCATCTCCATTCTCAAAACCGAAAACACATTTTCCCTCTATCACCCGAACAGCAAGAAAACCAAAGCTTCGTCCTCTCCTTCTTTCTTTTTGGCTTCTCCCTATCATCACGAGATTCTCTCCCACGGTCCAACAACCTCTCTTAAGATCAGCCAAAATCATGAGCCACAAGCAGCGTCAGGAGCTTTGCTTCACATTCCAAACAGACAGTTCTTCTTGGAGTCCTGCACCAGAACGCAGCCGTCTCCAGCTTCAACAGCGGCGTCGTCTTCAGCCCCGGTAGCCTTTGCTAACTCGCAGCCCCTCAACCACTGGAAGCAGTACTAGCCGCAACAACAATCCAATAGTGCGACCAGTCTCGTCTCTGCACCAGCAGCTGGTCCCAGTCGTCTCCAGAGAAAGCATCGGCAAGAAGAGAAAGACAGAGATCAACACCAGTTACCAGCATTCTTCGTTGTCTTCAGAATCAGCGATAACCGGTTGTGCACAAGAGAAGCTGCAGTGCCATCTCCTTCGCCTGTTTCAGCGCCAGGATCTGCAGAACAGAAGAGAGGATAGAAAAGCTAAAACCAGTAGAGAGAAAGGGACGAAGACACAGAGCTGAACGCAGGAGACCAACGCAAGCAGAGAACAAAGGGAAAGGAGCCGGAACAGACGAACACGGACAGACCAGCCAGCACGCCTTCAACATCGCTCCAGCTCCTTCGTTTTTTCTCCAGGTCCGTTATTCAATTCTGCATGCATTTCTTTGTTGCAATTTGTTACTGTTCAAGTGAAATTTAATTCACTTGAACAGTAACTCACCAGTTTTGCACCCTTGAGCTGTAACTGTACCCTTTTTTTTTGGTGTCCAGCCGGGTCAGTTGCTTGGGTAGGTGACCCGGCCGGAAATATTTTTTTTTATTATTTTTTTAAAATAAAATAAAAGAAAGAGAAAAGAGATTTATTTTCTGGCATATTTATTTCAAGGTCTGGATTTTTTTTATATTGTAAAAAAAAAAATATCAATCTCGTATTTAGAATACCCGGTTTTTTTTGACGCAATGTGACAAATATACATATATATCAAAAAAAAAATATTTTCTTATGTGTTGCATACGGCCAATACCCTAACATATTTTGAATTTCCTCTAAAAAAAATTTTTTTTTTGAAGTTTCAAAAAATATGTTTTTCGCATGGATTTCTTGAACACAAAAAATATTTTCTTGCATTTCTGGATTTTACAACATGTTTGTAAAACTCCAAAAGGTATTGGCCAATATTCCAAAAAATACAAAAATCTTATTTTTGGGGGGAATTTATCTATTATTCACCGTTAATGTTTGGATAAAGAAATCCCAAAGGGATGAATATCCAAAGTATTATTGGGAATAACTTGTTATTATTCACTGTTAATATTTAGATAAAGAAATCCTAAGTGGTAAATATCCAAAATAATTTTCTAGGAATAATAAGTCATCAAACATCATTGAAAGAAGCCTTGATTATAATCGAGGACATTTCAATTTTACTCCACGGTTTACGAGCCGTGAGAGTATGAAACACTAATGCAAAAATAGGCTTTTAAAGCGCCTTGAATTTCCTTAGATTTCTAATTTTTTTGTCCCTCTTCCTTGTGATTTACGAGTCGCAAAACTCTTGAAATACTAAGGGAAAAATGAGCTTTTAAAGCACATGAAATCTCGGATTTCTATCCTAATAAATTTAGTTTGAATCAAACCTAGGAAAATTGATGGGATTACAAAACATCAACACCGTAGCAATTATAAAGCAAACCAAACACTAAGCAACTTACCTTAGGTAGGGCGTACTAGGGGTGCTAATACCTTCCCTTTACGCAACCAGTCCCTTGCCTTAGAATCTCTTAAAGACCAGTTAGGGTTTCTAGTGACCAAAATATTAGGTTGCGACTCCAAAGAACCCATTAAGCAAAACAACAAACAAAAAAAACTCGCCATCGGACGCCGCGCAGGTGACGTGCGACAAGTAGTTTGTTAAAGGAGCCACGATATTTTTTTTATAACAATTAGTTTTTTTTGTAATTTTAATTTAATGTTACATGGGTTTCATCATGGGTTTAGCACATAAAAAGTTCTCTTTTAGCTGATTCCTTTTAGTTTGCATGTTTTTAACTCATTCGACAATTATATCATAACTGACCTCACTCACACTACAAGATTTCACAGTTCTACCGACGGAATTATGATGTCGGTCTGTGACACAGAGTTCGTCAATAATTTTTTTATCGACAGAAACTGCTAGTCGGATTTCCTTTCATCAGTAATACCTAATTTTGTCACTAAGTCAGTTGGTAAGAAAAAAAAACAATTGCAATGATTTTGACAGACAAAAATTGCGCACCAAAAAAAAATTCCCTCTTGAAATATACCGATGGATATATTCCGTCAGTTATATAGTGGCATATTCGGTAAATATTTTTTCAAACTCCCGATTAAATGCCGACAAACTATATCCCTCTATAAATTCATCGATGATTGTGGCATTTGCACCAAGCTACTGTGAAATGCTAACGGAAAGACTTTGTCGATAAATTTGATGGTGATATTGGCATTTCTCACTCTCTATCAAATGCCTACAAATACAATCCATTTGTAAATCCCTGGTTGATTATTTTTAAATATTTTTTAAAAACATTATTTAGAATAAATAATATAAATTTATATAAAATAATAGTAAAAAACCAATTATACAAAATAAAAGTTTTATTAAACATCAAAAACAAAAAAATAAAGTTAAACAAAATAGCAAAGCTGGAGGAGGAGGGGGAGGAGGAGGAGGCTGGTTGTTATACGACCAAAAAGGATGCGCACATATATCAACATTCTATTGTCACACCCGACATCGCGGCGGCCCTAAAAATAATCTTGATTTATGAAAAAAGAATAGATATATGGCATCTTGTTCTTTTAGGGAAAAAGGTCTTGTTTAAGGAGTCGTCACCTAGTATTACAGTCACTAGGAACCCTAACTACTCAACATAGATTCTATGGCTCGGGATTGGTTACGTAAAAGGAAAGATATTATCACCCCTTAAATGTTTTGCCTGAGGCAGATTGCATTGGTGGTTTTATCTTAAATTGCTAAATGTTTATTAGTTTATGTTATGATAATTTGCTTATAATATTCCTGACTCTGGCGCCAGTGAATATTCAACTATAGATAATTCCAACTCTGGCGTTGGTAAATATCACTTAGCTATAAAATAAATTTAGATAAATATTTTTATTCTAACTCTAACATTAGTGAATAAAAAAATAAAAGAAATTTATTGTTACGCATGCATATATTTTTTTTTATTTTTCTAGCTAAATAAAATAAAATACAATGAATAAAAATAATATAAATTTAAACCGGTATTATTATTCCTGACTCTAGCGTCAGTGAATAAACTAATAAATTTATATTATTTTTATTCATGAATACACATTTTTTTTTATTTTTTCAACTTTTTTATTTTTTTTATTTTTTATTTTTTTTATATAATATTTTTTGGGGTTGGGCCTTGCAGGCCTAGCCGAGTCACAAGCTTAAACCCGGCTGGCCATTTATTTTACTAGTAGGCGTGCGTGAGCAGTTCACGCACGCCTACAATAGAAGCATGTAATTAAAATGCAAGGGAAAGCGCAACTTACCTGGTGCTGGAAATGGCGATACAGATTTTTCAGTCTTTCTTGGTCGTTTATCCTTGCCTCAAGATCTCTGTGTTCGTTCGTTTTCCTTTTGATGGTGTATTCCTTTTGTCAGCTACTCGTTCCTCTCTCCTTTTTAGCTTCTTCCTCTGGTTGTGGAAGCTGGTGCTGGAGAAGGGGAAGTCGATGATGATGCTGGGGCTTTCTGATGGCTCTTCCTTTTCTGCTTGTTTTTTTCTTTGTTTTCTTTTGTTCACTTTGTTTGCGTTATGTCAAAACAAACAATTACAATTTTACAAAATCTAAAACAAACCATAACAAGTACAAAATTATATATTCATATATTACAAGTTTGTTTGAGAAATAACAATAAAACATGTACATATACTAATAAAATATATATACTAAAAACAAATTGACATTTAAATGTTAAAATTTGAAAAAGATAGAATTACTTACAAAAACTTATAAAATTCACCGGTAAATCAGAACACGAATGTTGTGACCACAAAACTTTAAGAAATATGACTTCCCCTTCTCCTTCTGGTGTTGAGAAGAGGGAGTTTTTTTGTTTTTTTGGAGGGGGGGTTGGTTGTTTGTAGTAGGGGAGAGTCGGGATGGGGAAGAAGAAGGATAAATGGGGGAGGAAAGGGTCGGTAGAGTGGTCATTTATTAACTTTTACTGATGGACTCACCAACGAAATACTTCTGTCGGTGATTCCGTCGGTCATTCTGATAGTGAATAGGTCACATTACTGTACATAGATTCTAGTTTGAATCCCTCGGTGATTTTGTTGGCAATATGGATGGAGAATCAGTCATGTCACTATACAAAGCTGCCGGTTTGAATCCCTCGGTGAGTCTGTCGATAAAATCACCCGCAAAAACTTCCTCGTCAGCAAACCGCCTTTTTTTTAATTCTAAAAAGTCCATTTGTAATGTCGTCAGTATATACCAACCGAAGTAGTTTGTCAGTATATACTAACAAAAAATATGTTGTCGGTAATTATGACTGCAAATTACTAACAAAAGTATTATGTCGGTAAAGCCGTTGGTGTTAAGCGAATTTCTTGTAGTGTCAGCCTATGCTTTGACTTGACAGTGAACATCTATACAATGATTGATAATTTACTATGATTTATGCACTCCTCCCCTAATGGTTTATTGAAGTCTTTTAAAAGATAAAAAAAACCAGATCGCATCTGCATTTGGTTGTTGTTGCTATTTGTAAAGAAAAATCGAGGTAGAAGAAGAAGAAATAAGGGAGGGGGAGATGAGGGTTGCTCAAGTCATAACTTAAATATTATCAACCACTATACCTACGAATATTAGCAATGAGTTTTATATATTGGGAGAGATTAAACTTGGTATCTCCAGTGCAATTGCACAATTCACCAATGATGAGATTGACTCGGTTTTCCTAGTACAATTGCACAATTCACCTTGGAAGGGATCAACTTTGTCTCCCTAGTGTGATTGCACAATTTACGTTGGAAGAGATTGACATGGGCTCCCTTATACAAATGTACACTCTCAAAAGATAAGATTTGACAAGACCTCAACAACGAGGATTAATGCGATCTCCATAAGACAATAACCTCTCAACTCTTTAAATGCTTTGATTTCATCTCCACAATGAAATAACACCAATCTGCATATGATCCTTAGGGCATCTCAATGATCTATTGGGAATATAAAGATATACTCACAACCCATATTTTTTCTCAGTTGCAGGCATGAGGCAAATCTTAATTACTAAGGCTAGGTGAAATTCAATGTTTGATTCTTGCCAAAATTTGATAAATATTTTTCTAAGTATGGGTGTTGGACCTATACAAAATTTCAACAATTTTCTAAAGGCTTTAGACCCTACATAGAGTTTTTACTATAAGGGTTGGACCAATACAAATTATCTAGAGAATTCCCTCCTAAATATTTTTCCGAGTATGAGCATTGGGCCTCTACAAAAAATTTTAAAAAAATTCCTAGGGGCTTTTGACCTTGAAAGTTTTTACTACATGCTTTAAATTCATACAAAATACACAAGTTAATGCATAAATGAAAAATAAAAATCAATTTATAAAATGAAACGCATTACATGGATAAACCTTGTAAGGCCGAATTTGTCTACATAACTAAGGGGGGATGGGGAGCTGAGGCTTGGATATCTAACTCAAACTCTTGTACAAGATATCTTTTATGTTAGGAACACATCTATAAATCAAGCACCAAGATTGGATCACTTGCATTCCCTTTGATTAATTGAAGAAGTACAAGTTGGACATGGTATGAAAGATCTTGTCCCCAATTGTCTCAAAAAAAGCTACAAACACTTTAAACAATTCTTGGAACTCCTAAGGAGAATTCCTTAAAGCCTTCAACCATACCCTAGAACTATAGGCTTCTTCACTAGTAGCGACAAGATCAGCCTTCAAACTATTTTGGGTGGCCTTCACCTCAAAGATATCATGTTTCACAATATCCACTTCGTTATAAACGGTCTGAAGCTTTTTTTTAGTGTAGCCTAATTAAAAAAACACCACCTTGTATTTATTCTTTTAGTGTTGTATAAGCCACCTTAAGGCTCCTTGGTTCTGCCCCTCAACAATTTTCTCCTTCTTTAGCCGTTAAAGAACAACATGGTCTCCTCTATATTTGGCAATGACCTCCCTTACTTAGTTCTTATGCGGCATCCAACACTTCTTGGAACAGGCACGCATTATGAAAGTTTGCTAAAAAACAAGATTTTTTAGAAAAATAATGGGTATAAAACCGAACTAAAAGGTTAAAACAAGAAAGTTACTTACATTAAAGGTTATTTGTCTAGTTATGACTAAATAACAATTATAACTTTCATCAAATATCATTAAGATTTTTGATGAAATGGTGAGAATCCACTTTTATTGTCTCACCAAGGTCATTCTCTTTAAGGCCTCACCTTCCACCAACAACTGCCTCCATAAGCTGCCTTTTCTTTTCAGTTAGGGTAGAGAAACTAGATAATTTCCAAAACTTGCTCCTAATATGATATGTGATCCTAGTTAGGATTATTATTTAAGAAATATATTTACAAATCAAATGGGGAACGCAAATGATATATTTTGTTTATGAAGAATATTTCAAAGATGTTTTTTCTTCATCTCAAACTTAAATATGTTCATCACAATAAGCCTTAGCCTCATTCCAATCATCATTAATCAAGAAAACTGTGAGGTTAACTTTGGGGAAGATGTGGTCGGATCATAACTTGAATACACATTATTTAGGTCATCAAATCATTCAATTCTATTTTGTGTATTATTTTATGTAATATTTTTTGTTCTTAAGGTGTGTTGGGAGTTAAAGGGCAATTTTATTGTTCAAAAATAGGGGGGTTAGTAAGACTTTACCTTTTTGTGACCAAAAAGATTTTGGATTAATAAAAAAGGATCGCCCCTTAACATTTGCATGACTTGTTTTGGAATTTGATAAAATTTTTCTATTATATTTATGTTAAATGTTACTTTCACATAGAAAACTCTTGATTTTAGAGCAATAATTTGGACAAAAACAAACACTTCATAATAAAATGCAAAGTAGTTTTAGAGCACATTAAAAAGAAATCCTAGAAAAATAAAGTTTTAATGACCTTAAGCATAAGTTCAAGAACAATAATAATTTGACAATACTATAATCATTAGCTTTCCTTGCCAAACGTTCATGGCTTTGTATTACTAATGAGGTGCCTCTTTTATTATACGAGCCAATCATAACTGATTTTTATCGTTCAAGGGATTCAAAAGCCATAAATAATGCATTTTTTTCTCATCACATGCCACGTCTTTAAAATCTAGTATTCATGCCTTAAACATTGATGTCAGTATTGTTTGAAAGAGGATCGATGCTTATGTTATAGGTGTTTGCATATCCCTTAAAGGATATCCAATCATGTTTGAATAACATAATGACATGCTTTTCAAACACCTCACATGTCTCAATATTATACCCAAATATACTTGAATGATAATCACATTTCTATCCAGCCTTATACTTGTAGGGATAAGATGGTTGTAAGGGCTTATAAAGGATGAAAGTAACTTGACCTAGCTAGCTTAATCAAGTGTCGGTATAGCTCTCCCAAAGACATTGAAAAGGGTGACAATTCTTCTTAATTCTAGCTTGTTTTTTAGGTATTTTATTATAAGAATAAGGTTGAGTATTATAGTGGCATAGGTGTTGGTTACTGTTAAAAGGTTGGGTGTTTTGTTAATAAAATGGTCGATTGTTTTGAGGTGGTATAGGGGAAGCCTGATAAGGTGGAAGGTGGAGGAGTGTCATTAGTCATGTCATTTTGAGTGAAGTAAGGGTGAAAAGGTTTCTCATATGGACCTTTGAACCTTTCAGCTAATAGGTGTAGTCATCAACATGATGCTCTGTGGCCTACTTTCTTTTATTAAAACTTTCTCTTTTCCTTAGCCCTGACTCAACTTCTTCATCAATTGATCCTTCCAGCTTTAATGGCGTCCTTTACGAGTTCAGTCTTGAGCACAATCTCAATGAAGTTAGTAAAATCATTTTAAGACAGGTATTCATACAACGAACTCTTAAAGGTATTGATAAAGAAGGAGACTAGAGATGAAGGGTTTAGGTTCAGCTAAGAAAATTTTAGGTGTAGAGATATGCAAATATCAAAATGTTGGCAAGTTATACGTGTCATAGATGAAGTATATTGAGAAGGTACTTAAGTATTTTTATATGAAAGACTGCAATCCAGTGAATTCTCCAATTACAGTCCATTTCAGGTTATCTTAAAGTTTATCATAAAAAATCAAAGATAAAAAAGAGCACATGTCAAACGTTCTATATGCTAGTATAGTTGGGAGCATTTTGCAAGTTATGGCTTGCGCGCATCCACATATTTCACATGTTAGTATGGTTAACATGTTTATTGAAAATCCTAATGAAGGTTATCAGCAGGCCATGAAATGGTTACTTCATTATCTTAGAGGTACTACAGATATTGGTTTGGTATATAACAGAGGTAGTAGCACTAGAAATAGTATCGAGGGCTTTGTAAATTTAGTTACGTTAGTGATTTAGACATAAGGAGATTATTGTCAGGTTATGTTTTCACTCTTTTAAAATTTGTCATTACTTGAAAAGAAATTTTACAATCTATTATTGTCTTATCTACAATAGATGCTAAGTATATGACATTAACAAAGACAGTGAAAGAAGTTTCATGACTAAGAGGTTTGGTCAGTAATCTTGGTTTGTTATATATGTTGACTATTATATATTTTGATAGCCAAAGTATTATTCATCTTATCAAGAATCAGGTGTATCATGAAAGGACCAAACATATTGATGTAGATATCATGTCAAACCACATAAATTCGTTTTGTGCTCTTATATGATAAATTGTGCTTGTTTTTTTAAAAATATTGTTCTACTTACCAAATGGTTTGACATTCTATGGCAATTTTTGTAATAAATTTTTATTTTTATTATAATAATAATTATAGTTATAGTAAGAATATTAACCATTATCCCTAATTTTGAAATTCTTAACATGATAATAATTCTTTCGAATTTCTTGTTAAGCTAGTACTTAATTACTTTTAGATAATGCCAAATTTCATATTCTTTCATTCCACTATATATTTTTCTTTTCATCCAAATTAAGCTAGTTTTTTTTATGGATTATGAATATATATGAGCCGGATTGCAGAATCCTATGGGTTGGCTTATATATATATATATATAAACATGGATTACGAATATTGAACGTGATTATTGGTTTTCGACTGTTACAGTAAATGCATCATCTTCTTCCTTTTTAAAAGTTATGTTTGAATGGGTTTCAAGAGAAATATACAAGATTTCCTAGATTTTCTGGTGGCTTTGTTTAGCTCTAAGACTGTATTTGCTTTTGAACTCTATAAAAAAACTACAAATAATACGGATAAGTATCATTTTAAAAACAAATAATATATGTTTATTGATTCAAATCCATCATCTTCAAAACCTCAGTCATTAGATGTGAATGGCTAAATCACGAAATACCTGAAGAAGATCTGACAATTACAGTTAGTTTTGCAGAGGACTGGCCTGCCACCAGACTCCCACGATAATATATGAAGGCGACTCTCACCTCCTTTCTGGCCTTGCCTTCTCTTTCCTTGCCTCGTGTGCATTAGCATGATAAAAGTCGGTGAAAACAAGGGGAAGAAAAATCTTCTTCTTCCCCTACCTCACACGTCTAGAGTTCACATTGGTCCTCAATTTATAATTTGTTCAATCGAGTCCTCAATTGAAATTTTGATTATAAAAATCAATTCAATTACATCCTTGTCAAATTCAATTGATAACCCTAAAGTTGGCTGCTTTTTACACATTGGTTCTTGGTTTTGAATTTATGCAATTTGACCCTAAATTGAGCATTAAACTTCTAATTTGTTCGATTTGGCCCCTGATTCGGTTTAATTCCAGCCCCTCAATTTACGGGCATTTTTCATGTTGGTCCTTGGTTTTGGATTTCTTCAATTAAGTCCCTAATTGGCAATCAAATTTCAATATTTATGCAATTAAGCATCTGATTTGACCAACTTAACTCTAAAAAAATTCTTCCAATTAAAGTCTAAATTAACTTCAAAATCAATTTTTCTTACCATCAAGCCCTCCATAACTTTAATTAAACCTTCAATAAAATTTAATTGAATCCATAAACATCTGATTTTGAACTTTAATTTCTTTCTCAAATTAAATTTTGTTTGTTAGTCAAGGCTTCCACCAGTCCAATATATACTGCCAAATTTAATCTTTGTATTTCTGAAAATTTTCAATCAATTTCTGACCATTTTCTTGGACGTTTTGACATCCACTCCTCATTGTCTAATTGTTTTAGTTTTTATTTTATTTTATTTATTTATTTATTATGTTTTTTCTTTTTCATTTTTTTTTGCCTAGGGATCCAAAAATAGGTTATGACAATCAGCTTTGTTTAGCTAGATTTAAAAGTTTTCCTAGATTTTCTGGTGGCTTTGTTTAGCTTTAAGAATATATTTGCTTTTTAACTCTATAAAAAACTGCAAATAATACGGATTGGTATCAGTTTAAGGACAAATAATATATGTTTATTGATTCAAATTCATCAACTTCAAATTACCCAAAAAAATTCATCATCTTCAAATCCGCATTCACTTACTTCTATTACTTCATAGCAAGTGATTAACTCTAGAAAATTTCCACCTCATCTTGAGAGCTTGTAGTTGCAGGGGCTGTTTCGGCTGAAGAAATGATGTTCGGTACAATCATTCTTTCTTTCAAGCTTGTCAAAGATTGTTCTTCCACCTTTGGGTGTTTCAAGCTTTGTATCATGAATTATTTAACAATAAACAATTAATGAGCTAAGATCTTGGTAAATCTAGAGGAGTATCTAACAAGAAATAAATTCTTTATATCATGAATTATTAGTACCATGAAAGAATTTAGTAAATGCTGATTAGAAAATATAAATAGCATTTCTACAATGAGAGGCTGGCCTACATATATTTGCGATTCTCTAAGTGTTTTGTGAGCCAGAAAACAAACCCTTTTCAAAGAATTTGCAGACAGCAGCTAGCTTGAATCTGAACTGGACTGGAGAGATCAAGTGTCAACCACGAGTCATTATGTTCCAAGGAATGATAGTGTTAAGGTCTATTTGTTTTTCTCCACCTCAGGAAAATAAAACAAATGCCATCACTGCCTATTCCATGGAAGACAACAGCTTGTAATTAGCATGTTCATCATAACCCTACAGCTCAACTTGTTCGCCATGCACGAGTCCAATTCTCAGGTAGTCATTTGCCCTATTTATGGAAGGAAATGCAAGCAATAAATCAACAAAAAGCAATATCAACAGATCATAGAATATAAAATTAGTGTCTTTGGAATAACTTTGGCTTCAAGTTTAGTGATGGAATCATGGGAGGTCTTTACTAGATTTGCCAGCTATATTTCAACGACTCAATCCGTTGTGTGAAGCTCTTAATTAGGAAATAATATTTGTTTGAGCTTTGCAAAGTGTAGATTGCACTAAGCTACCTCTAATGTAGCCACATACGTCAAGCCCACCAATCCTTGAAGAACAATAACTTTTTTAAAAATAATAATAATAATAATTTATTTGTTTATCTCTAAAGAAACTCCTTTAGTCAAATCTACTGTTTATTAGTTAAAAGTCTTTCGTGATGTTGCCACTTTTTGCTACAAAAATCAAACAAGATGTACTAATTATATTAAAAGTATCTATGACAAGAAGAGAATGTTGGGTGCTTTTATTTGAAGAAAAGGGCAAAGGGAAATCCACAACCACATTAGTTTCAAAGAAAAAATTAGGAAAACTCTTTCAAATTATCCCAACTAAACCCCTATCTGGTTATTGATTAGAGTCATGAACTCATGCTCAGTTTGCGAATTTGGAGTTATTCTCTTAAGCTCTCTCAAGAAAGTGGAGAATATAGCCTTCCTCCCCAGCATGGAGAATATTTAGCATATATAAGATGAGTATAGATACAAATATATATATATAATATATATATATATATATATATATATATATAATCTTGTGGTGTGACATAATTTAATTAACATCTTTATTAATTTAATTATTTGTTAATATTATTTTTATACGCTAAAATTAAAATTTGAATTGTAACAACTTGCTAGTATAGTTCTTTATCTTAATTATATATCTAGTGTGTGGTTCATTAGATGACATGAGTTTCAAATTCAAGAGTTGGCTCATGCAAGCAAGCACCAACATGTGAGAAAGGTAATTGTATTTCAGTGGCACGTGCGATTTTCTTCGAGCTTTGATGACGGTCTTTTTTGGTGTTGATGGAATCAGCTCGGAAACAACTCTCTCCCATGTTAACAATGTAACCATGACCTAGATCAAACTATTCTTTTTCTCTCTTTCTCTCAATTCTCTTGCTTAACTTGAAAGAAAAATGATATTATTCCATCCATAGTGGTTTGTTAGAGGGGTCGCTATGTTTCTTCTATAAGAATTAGCTTCTTTTTTTTTTTTTTTTTGTAATTTTAATTTAATGTTACCCAAGTAAGAGTACAAACTCCCAATTTAGCCTGCTTCATGATGAAACTATCTTCCGAAGAATGACCTGCTTCTTGCCCTTTATTGTGCAGTATATATATATATATATATATATATATATATTTTTTTTTTTTTTTTTTTTTTTTTTTTTTCTTTTTTTCATTTTAAGCGTGGTCATAGGTTTCTAGTTTTCAGAGCACATTTTGCAGGTCAAAATAGAAATTGTTCAAGCGAATAGTGTCGGTGCCCTTAAAAAACCCTATATTAACAATTCGGATGGAATCAGGCATAATTCGAGATCTGTTTAGGAATGTGATTGGGGTTATGTTTTTAAAATAATTTTTATGTTAAAATATATTAAAATAATATTATTTTTATTTTTTTTAAAAATTCTTTTTAAGATCAATGCATCAAAACGATCCAAAACATATAAAAAAAATTCTCCACTCATGGAGCATGAAGATCAAATCTATTTATAGGCGGTGAAAGAGGGACACGTTTTTTCTTCTGGCACAAAATATCAGTCCTTGGTTCCACCCAAAAGCATCCAAACCATTGGCTTAAAGTAGCAATGATGAACTATCAATTTTGTGCAGGAAAAATCGTTGGTCAGGTAGGCTACTTTGGGGCGGTGCCACCGCCTCTACAACCTCGATCAACCCGAATGGTTTATACTAGCATGTATTCAGGTGTCAGGGGATCGTTTTCATGCAAGTTTCATTTAATTTAAGGAAGAATCGAAGCGTCAAATGCCTTGGAAAGGACACCTCTTAGGCAGGCTATCTGAAGAAGAAGATAAACATTAACTTTTCTATCAATTATGCTTTAGCCATTTAATTTGTGATTTATCTCTAATTTACACTCCTGATTAGCTTCAAACTTTCAAGTTTGTTCATATTCAGTCCTGAAGAACTTCAATTCAAGCCCCAGATTTCAGCACTTTTTTTCCTTTTGGTCCTTGGTTTTGGATTTATTCAATTAAGTCCCTAATTGGTTATCAAACTTCAATAATTATACAATTAAGCCCCTGATTTGACCAAATTGACTTAAAAATCAATTTTTCTTGCAATCAAACCCTTCATAAATTCAATTAAACCTCCAATAAAATTTAATTAAGTCTATAAATATTTGTTTTTAGACCTTTCTTCTTCAAATTGATTTTTTTTTTGTTAACAAGGCTCTTCATCTATAAAAAATATATTGTCAAATTTTAATCTTTGAATTTTTTGAGCCTCCTCAACCAATTTCTAGCCATTTTTTGGGTGCTCTGACATCCTCTTCTCACTGTTATTATTTTTTAGATTTTTTTTGTTTTTAGTTCGAATATTTTTTTGATTTTTTGGAAGATAAAACATGAATTTAGAGAATAACCTAAAAATGAGTTATGACATATAGGATTGACTTAGTCTTTCTAGTGTGATTGCACAATTTACCTTGGAATGGATCAACTTTGTCTCTCTAGTGCAATTGCATAATTTACATTAGAAGAAATTGACATGGTCTCTCTTATGCGATTGCACCCTCTTAAAATATAAGAATGACAAAACCTCATCAAGGAGGATTAATGCAAAACATACAAAAACAAAATTTGAATTCTTTAAAAGTACAAGTTGGCTGTGTTTCCAAACGCTCTATAAAAAGACCAAGCTGGAGCCCTCAACACAAATTAGTTACCCAAACAGTTACTCTTTTTTTTAGTGCTAAAATTAGTAAAATAAAGAAATAAATCAACTTACACTTTCTGATATAAAATATCATATTATAGCCACTTCATGCTAATTTTTTGATCGGAATAACTCCCACCATATTTATGTCATGATGAAACTTGAGATTAAGAAATTAGGGACTGAGACTCAACATAAATTATCATGAATAACATAATTTAATGAAAAGAAAAATAGCAAAGATGAATAAAAAGTAGACACATACAGTTTAACATGGTTAGTCAAAACTCTACTTACGTACATCCATAATCCCGGAAGCCTCTTGTACACTCTATCATACTTTCAAAAAAAAAAAAAACCCTCAAACTTTATCTTTTTCACAACCTAAAACCACTCATTTTCTCGTCTATTTATAATAATCAGAACACTCGATGAACAAGAAAGGAACAAACTTGGTGATCAAGTTTAATTACAGAGCATGGAAGCTTCTCCGCTTGTTCTTGGAGGCTAATCCACTATTCCTTAGTCCCTATTCCATTTACTTGTTCATTACTTAATAATAATAATAATAATAATAAAAGCCACATCACCAATAAATCTCTATACTGGAAGAGCCTTATGAAATAATTGTATCCTTTCAAAAATAATAAATAAGAATATTCTAATATTATACATCTACCAACGATATCCATCAAATACATGCGTCATTGTTCCAACAACTTTCAAAATAATACCTTTAAGTTTAATGAATTTTGATAGATTATGATCACAGGTCTGTTTTAAATTAAACTATTAAGAAAGAAATAAAATAGGATAAATTTTTACTATAGCGTGCGTTCCTTTTCATCCTCTCACAATACATTATTCATAGCAATGTTTATTTTGCATATTTTCATCCTCGGTCCCTTGAATTTCATTTTTCTTTATTTTGGACATCAAACTTTTTTTTTCTTTCAATTTGGTCTTTGAAAGTTTCTTTTTTTTCCTAGATTTTCTCATTATCTTTGAGATTTCATTTCATCACATCCCCTAAGTTTTGCGAAGTGTCTCAAGATTGAATGGAATGTTGATTTTGCATGCATGAATTTAAAATTATTATAAAAACAAAATTAAAAAATTAAGGATCAAAATTGACATTGACAAAAAAATTACAACCTCTTCCACATGTTTATTGTTTAAAAGGTGCATAAATATACATTTTGGTCCCTCTATTTTAATATTTTTACACTTGGTGCGTTCTTGCTTTGTATTTTTCATTTAGATCTTAAACTTCATATATTTTACATTTAAGTCCCTAGATCTTGAGAGATGATAGAGAAAGTCATTGGAAAAAATTTAAAGAGAGATAAAGCTCTTGGTGACCAAATTCCAATCACCATTAACTTCAATTTTGCTGTTTATAGATTGGTTTTTTAGAGATAAACTTAATAGATGTGATTTCCACCTTCACTGATGCCAAAAAAAAAAGTAGATTGAAGCTCATGAGGTTTTTTAATTTTATTTGGAGTTTTTAGGCCACTTAGAATTTGTTTATAAGATGTTTTTAGATGAAAAAGTTGTTGAAATCTTGGTTTTTGAAATCAAAAAATTTAGACCCCAATTTTCCAATCACCTATGCCACCTTTAGTGATTGGAAAAGATAAAAGATGAACAATGCATCATTTGTCGAGTTGGATGACATGTCATTCACAAAACTAAAAAAATTTTGGTGTGAATGGCCTTTTATCTACCATAAAAAAAATAAAAAACTGAGTGCACAATCCTTGGTTGTTTTATGGGTAGGCGCGTGTGTTCGACTAATGCATGTCTTGCTATTCAATTGACCTAAGGCTAAGAGCTTGAACCAATAACAATTGGATGAACAACTACCAATCCATCTACAAAAGCATTTGCTAGCATTTATTTCTACTAACAATGGATAAGGTTTATCTTTTCAAGGATATCTCAAGAGAAATACTTTCTCCTGGCAAAGAACTTGTTCTCTAAGTATTTTAATGTAAAAGGTAATGGAATTTGAGATCAAAAAAAGCTTTTAAAGTTTTAAAATTTCAAAGAATGTAACGAAAATAACTATGTTTTGAAGATCAAAGCTAATTACATTTGATGCAAGAGTTTGTTTTATCAAAATAAATATTTTTCTTAGTAATTTTATTTTTTTCTATTTTGTATTATTACACTTTTCTAGTTTTTTTTTTTCTATTTGAAGGAATGTTTTCCAAGTTTATTTTTCTTATTCAATATTACTAAGGCTTTCAAGTTTTTTTTTGTTTATTTCAATATAAAGACTTGTAATTGTCTTTTGACAAGTGGATACTTGGATGATTAAAAATTAAGTATTTTAGGTGTCTCCCTATAGTTATGGTGTTCTTTGTCTTTGAGGGTTTTCATTTGCAACAAATCATGTTACCCTTCATCTCATCATTGTCTGTTGCTATTATATTTCAATGATCCCAAGTGGTTTTGGTTGTATGTCATAGAGGATGTATATCGATACTTATCAAGTCCTAGTTGTTAGTTGTAGTATACTGTTGAATAATCATGATTAAAAGATATTACATAACAAAACATGCTCGTGTTGGAGGGGATGAAGAGGTTCTTCCTTAAGAAAAGGATATTCCATAACTAGTGTGTTGTTTTTTTATGTGTTGTTTATTGTTATTGGAAATCATGATAATGGGGTCCACAATGAGGCGACCCATATAAAAAGATTGTGCCAGGGATCTATAATGAGACAACATACATTAAGTTATTATGTTAGGAATCCATCATATGGTGACATGCATAAAGATATTAAGGACCCAAAATGGGATGGACCATATATAAAAGGATATTCGTGGTAAGTTATGGTTTCTTGCTAAGGTCTGTACTCAAGTACAAGTTTTTTCCAAGCCAATGAGATTAATGGAGAAGTTTTTTAGGAAACTATATATTTGTCGTAGTTAGTTTTATAATTTTCTATTTTTTTCCTATTCTATATTATTTATGTTTTTTCTAGTTTTTTTTCTATTTTTTAAAAAGGAATAGTTTTCGTAGTTTATTTTTTCTATTTAATACTACTAGGGTTTTCTAGTTTTTTCTATATATAAGGTTGCAATTGTTTCTTGGCAAGTAGAGACATGGATGAATGAAAATTACGTATTTTAGGTGTCTTCCTATAGTTATGGTGTTCTTGATTTTTTAGGGTTTTGATGTTGAAAATTTATTAAAACATGGTTATTAGGCACATTTAAAGACAAACAAAAAGTGGGGTCCACTCAATTTTTTGGATTAAAACTATGTTAGAATTTAATCTCTAACATAAATTCTTTAACATAGAACATTAACATGTTTTAAACAAATTATGACTGAATAAAAAATAAATCTTTGTCATAACCCAATTCTGGGTTATTCCCCAAAAATAACTCTCTTTTTTTCAAAATAACAATCAAAAAATAAAATAAAGGCTGGCAATATGGAGAAAGTAGGCCAGGGAATCAAGCTGCAATTTTTGCAGGATAAATTGAAAAATTCCGAGACCAAGCACCATATTGTAAAAGGTGCGTAACTTCGGGGTTCCAAATGAAGTTTATCAGGGGCTTCATTGCATTAAATCAAAAGTGTAGGGCCAATTAGGCGTGCAATTGAAATCAATTGAAAGATAGAGGACTGAATTGAAAATCACTTAAAATCCCTAATTCAATCTAAAACGGCGTCGTTTTACGTATATGAAAAAAAAAAAATAACCAGATGACGCGTCATCTGGTTAATGTTCATTGTCTTCTTCTTTTACCCGGTTAAAGCTGGTCCGGTCACCTCTTTGCAGGTGCATTTAATGCACCAAACGTCCACCAAATTTAACCAAACTTGAACGAAAATGATCCTCTACAGTCACTCTACATCCCCATGTGAAGATTTCAGTCTGAATGACAACAAATCGGCACCGGAGCCGGCATAAACATGCCCCCTCAAACAACTTTTTCTGCAAAATTGACAACTCAGGATGCCTACTTTGAGCCAACGGTTGGGATCCTTCCCAACTGAATCAATGGCTGAAATTTTACCCTGGTGTAGACGAGATTACCCTTTTCCACTGCCTATAAATAGAGGCTCTGTTGATGACCTGAGGGAGGAGAAAATCAAGTCCAAATTTGACAAAAAACCAGCCCCCCTTTGCCCCGTTTTTGCAGTCTCTCTCTCCCTCTCTCTCTCCGTCTCTCTCTCCGCCACCCCAGCCACCAAACGAATCCACAAACAACTTCTACGCCACCATCTCCACCACAGGTGTCCATCCCAACCACAAGACTGCCACCCCCCACGCCTAAAACTATCACCGTTTCTTTCTCTTTCTCACCTATACTTAATCCTTCTTCCTTCCCCGTGATCGACTACGGCCATCGTTGCTCCTAGCGACGCCGCTCGAGCCATCAACTCAACCTCCTGATCACATCCATGACCACTGTTGATGGTAGTCTTCTCCCCTGCCCGCCTACAGCTTTTGCAACTGTTTGGTTGCATGCAAAATGTGAACAGTAATTGTTCACGTTTCTGCAGAAATAATTAACATGGAAGATGGGTCGGCCCTGATTCAGCCCATACCAAGTTTATGGGCCGGATCCGGCCCACCCTAAAATACTTGTCGGGCCGAGATCGGCCCAACCATTTTGGGTCGATAACGGCCCACCATTTGGCCCAAATGTTTTATATTATATAATATATTATATTATAATATTATTTTAAAAAATTCAAAAATCATTTTAAAAAAATTATGATTTCCTCAAATATTTTTCTATCCATTTTGCATAATATCGGGTTGTATATTTACATTATAAAATACAAATCCAGTATTAAAATACCCAGTTTTTCTCCAAAATATTTAAAAAAAAAATTCAAAGCATTTTCGAAAGGAAAAAAAAATTTTGTTGCATATGGCTGACACGACCAAAAGCTTGATGTCTTCTCCCAAGTGTAGGAGTGTCGAAGTAATAAATAACCCGGCAAGACCGGGGTCGAACCACAGAGAGGTTAATTGTATAAATTATAAATAACAACGCAATAATAACAATATTAGTACTAGTACTAGTAATAATAATAATAATACTCAGTACGTGGCGTTGTTATACCTGAGAATGATCTAAAAGATCGGGTCACAAGTTTCCAGCCTATATACTGAGTTTATGAACAGATAATAATAATAATAATAATAATAACAACAACAACAACAACAATAAAGAAGAGAGGGAAGAAATTAACGAGAACTTTGAGTTGAAAGATTAACGTAAGGATTAAACAATGATAAAAATAAATGTCAAGATCAGAGGATCCACTAATGGTACTTCAAACAAGTATAGTATAAACTCTTATTACTCAATTGGAAACCACACATAAAGGAGGTTCCAATCAGATTATAAATTGTTAACATGATTACATTAGTTATCTTATTCGAATAAAGCTAATACTTGTAAATGTTGGCAGGCATTCATGATTATAACTTATGTTAACAACAAATCAAGTCCCTTTCATAGCTCAGGTGTCGGTTATACCATACAGTATGGGCTATGAAAGTACCAAGTATTTGTTGTACCAAGTGTTATAGAACATAAATCTAGATTAACCATTTAACAAGCAAAGTATTAAAAGTGAACAAGATAACAAATATAAAACATGTTAGTATCCAACGTTAAGGTCCATGTTAAGTTTATATTATACTTATTCTTACACCATTAGTGTACCCTTTTCACCTTGACATAATTAACTTAGCTAAACATAATGAAAGAAAGAAACATAAATGAACAAGATAAGAACATAAATGAGAAAGAAGTTAACTAAGTAAAGAAAAGGAAATTAAGTGCATAAACTTGATATTAATGAAAGCAAGACATAAGCAATACAAAGAGAGAAAGCAAGAGCATGATCTTGATCTGGAAACCAAGATGCCTCAATACATGGTAAGTGCCTCCTTTTATAGGCCAAAATTTGGAACTATTGATTTGTTAATTAATTGATGAGTGGGTGGCCACATCTTGACTTGGTGACAATCCTTATCTTCTTGTCTGAACAAGACGTCATTGCTAACATCATAATTTGCCCAGAATCCTCAGGAATGTTCTAGGAAATTGTCTCAGCTTTCCAACAAAAAAAAGATGAGGTCATTTGGACTTCTAGAACTCAAGATATGGGTTGAACACTAAATAGTGTCTGGGCTGTAGGACAGCTTCGGACTTCTTCGTTGTTCCTTTAGTTTGGACTTCAAAACGGCCTTTTTAAATCTTGGGCTCCTCATGAAAGTTGTAGGCCTTTGTCTTACCTTTCCATCCATATAAAATGGACCTAAATCCGAGATCTAGAGCTCCAGATATGATCCAATTACCGAGCAATGTTCCGGTTTGGACTGCACCGGCATCTCTTTTCTAAGTTTGGCCATCTCTTTGTCCTTTCACTTTCAATACTTAAACTCATCAATCAATCCTTTTATTTATGTGATAGGCCTGCATTTAAAATGAGCATTTACCATAAATTAAGGTATCTTATAGTATCAAACTTGTTATTATAAAACATGCTTTAGTTAAGGAGTTATTGATACTTCAAGTGCAAAATGATGATATAAAACCTTGATAAACTTGCACTTTTAAGTATTAATCACACCCCCCAACCAGCTTATTACTAGTCCCTAGTAATCTAAAGCGTTAAAATAGAGAAACAATTTGCAAGTTTCACAAAGCAAGGCATTCATCATTCAACTTCCATTAATCTATCCAGATAAACAAACTCTCATTAAATTTATATTACTACTTCATACTTCTTAAACAAGATATTAATAAACCTTCTTTTTATGTGCTCAATATATGAAAACATAGATGATGGGGCTTTTGTTGGAAGAAAACAATATTATGTTCAAATGTTTAAGGTGAACTTCCTTGGGTTAGGATTATTATTACTATTACTTTTTTTTCTTCTTTTTTCTTCTTTTTTTTATTTTTATTTTTATTTATATACACATACAACATAATGTATCTTTAACCCATGTAACGAGTTTTAGGCTAATGACTCCCAGACCAGTTGGTCTTAGGGCATTAGGTGTTGAGACACCCCTACGAGCTTAACAACTCGGGTTGTAGATACTGATACGTAGATAGTGCAATGTTTGATTCCCTTAAGCTTTTCTCCTTAACCCATGTAACAAGCTTTGGGCCAATAGCTCCCAAGTCAGTTGACTTTAGGGTATTAGGTGTTAAAACACCCCTTCGGGCTTAATTGCTTAGGTTAGGGAGGCTACGAAACCAAACTTATCTACGTTTTTATTATCATCAATATTATCATTTTTTTTTTTTTTGCAAATTATATACCATCCCTTTCCCTTAGTTGTTACCTTCAACAAAAGAACATAAATAATGTAATAATCCAATGTGCAACCCACAATCATATGTTAAAGTGTGTGTGTGTGAAAATGAAGGTTTAATAATACTTGTTAAATGAGTATATGAGCAGAATCAAGTGATAACAATGCGAGAGTTTGTAAACCTAAATATTTCAAGAAGTATTCTAATAGGCCTTGTTATGAATATTGCAAATAACCATTAGAAAATTTTTACTAAGATGCGTCTCAAGAATAATTCCTCTTTACTCTGCCATCCTAGTAATAACAGTTTTGCCAAATGGTTTTTTTAAAAATAAAAACAGTTAGTTTGTTAGTTTTTTTTTTTTTTTTTAAACTACTACCCTCTCCCCCCAACCAAAACGAGACATTGTCCTCAATGTCCTAAGGTAGAAAGATAGAGTATAGAAGACATCACCTGAAACAACGAACAATGATAAACCTGAAACACACTTAAACAAATATAAGAAGTAACAAAACAAAATAATATGCTATTAATAAAACCAAAAAACACAAGGTTTCACAGATGAAGGCTCAAATCTAATCTAAGCTTTTTACGGCTTTCCTTAGCTGACCAATCTAGGCGACTCATGCAAGGATCAATGACAGGGATGAAAGATTGTAGTTGGTCAATCAATTGTTCAGCAGTAGCAGCAGAGATTATGATTTGTCATGCCGAAGATGTTAGAAATTCCTGTTCCACAGCTTGATCAAGGAAAGATAGCAACTTATCATAAAAACCATTAACATTTAACAAACCTATAGGTTTATGGTGAATGTGCAGTTGGGCCCAAGATGAAATATGAAAGATCTCTTCCAATGTGCCCAGACCACCTGGTAAGGCAATGAAGGCATCAGCATGGTTAAACATGGTATTCAGTCGGTCAGACATTGTTGGGACCTGTAGTTCCTCTCCAATTGTTTTTCCAATGATGTCCCCATTTGCTAAAGCTTTGGGGACAACCCCCAAAACTTGACTGCCTCCTAAAAATGCAGCCATTGAAACACTTCCCATTAACCCAAGGCTGCCTCCCCCATACACTAAATGAATCTTTCTCTCAGCTAGTACTTGACCAAGATGATTTGCTGATTCTAAAAACTCTTTCTCTTTCCCAGGGCTGGATCCACCGAAAACACAAATATTTCTTATGTGATGACTTGAGGAACCTGCCATTTCTACACACTTCTATATTTGATGAATGTATGGGATGAGTGGAAATGAAGGGAAGGAAGAGAAGAATTTATAGATGAAAAAGTGAAAATGCAATCATACCACCTATATTTAGGCCAGCTGTAGTCTCACACTCTCGCTCTTTATTTATTTATTTTGACAAAGCATGTATGTACAGGTAGTTGTGATTGTGGCTCACATCTTCCCTTGGTTTTACGTCCAAGAACGGCTTAAACGCCCTCTATGGGTCGGGGATAGGCTTCCCATCCAGTTTTCTTAAAAACTGGCAAACAGGGTCTTTTTTAGTCAGATTCCCAAGACTAAGTCGATCATGTTCTTTATGGAATTGTGGCCATAAATCATGAATTACACGATGCACATCTCCACTAGGATGCGTCTCAAGGGTCAACAAAAGATTATCTAAAGACCCCTTACTCAGGCCATCCTTAATGAATTGTATCTTATCTTCACGGTTTACAGATACCATTCCTAAAGAACGACATGTCGCATTACAAGTCCATCTGGCACATCTGTGACAGACTTTCAGTCGTTTTGCACGACGTTTCTTTGCAAAAGTGCTTTTACCTGTTCCAGGCATGTGTGAAATGAAAGAATTGGACTCACCTGATAATCGGACCTTTGCTTCAACCAGCCAACGAATATCTTCAGGAATTCCATAGTTCATTAACAACCTCAATCTTTCACACCTAGCACGGTAAATTTTTGTAATCGCATTCTGAGGCAGAGCGGGAAAATACTTTTTCAATTTTTCAAGAGTGGTGTCCATTTTTAAATGAGAATTGGATGGGAGATTCAAAGAAAGAAGAAAGAGCAGAGAATTGCACAATTATATACACAGATATCAGTTATCATGGGAAACTGAAAGAACCGACTTAAGAGTCACGGAGTACCGTTATCCGCCATTTGACCGGGGTGAGAGAAACTAGCAAAACAAAAGATACACCAAAACAAACACAAAACAATGTGAGAAAAAGAATCAATCTTTATATACAGGATCACTCAATTCCGTAGAGTCATTTTCAACTGAAAAATTGTCAAAATAAACTTTCAACCGATGCCCATTTACCTTGAAAACATTGCCATTCTTTGGATTCTCGATATCACAGGCCCCATATAGATACACATGTTTCACAATAAAAGGACCGCTCCATCTTGATCTTAGTTTTCCAGGAAATAAATGGAGTCGAGAATTATAAAGCAAGACTTTTTGACCAACATTGAATGTTTTTCTCAGTATTTTCTTGTCATGAAACTCTTTGATTCTTACTTTATGAATTCTTGAATTGTCATATGCATCATTTCTAATTTCCTCAAGCTCATTTATTTGCAATTTTCACAGCTGACTAGCATCATCAATGTTTGAATTGAAAGCTTTAATAGCCCAATAAGCTTTATGTTCAATTTCCACAGGCAAGTGACAAGGTTTTCCATAGACTAGTCTATAAGGTGACATACCTAATGATGTTTTATATGCAGTTCGATAAGCCCAAAGTGCATCATTAAGTCTTAAAGACCAGTCTTTCCGATTAGGGTTCACCGTTTTCTCCAAGATCTGTTTGATCTCCCTATTAGCAAGCTCTACTTGTCCACTTGTCTGAGGGTGATAAGGGGTGGCAACTTTGTGTGTGATTCCATATTTCTTCATTAAAGAAGCAAATGGCTTGTTACAGAAATGTGTTCCACCATCACTTATTATGGCTCGAGGAATTCCAAATCGACTCAAAATATTGTCTTTCAAAAACTTTATCACTGTTTTGTGATCATTGTTTCGACTTGGAATTGCCTCTATCCATTTTGAAACATAATCTACTGCGACTAATATGTACACGAAACCAAATGATGGAGGAAATGGACCCATGAAATCTATACCCCAACAGTCAAAGATCTCAATGACAAGAATAGGATTTAAAGGCATCATGCGACGTTTTGAAATAGATCCCAACTTTTGACAATTTTCACAAGTCTTGCAGAATGCATGTGAGTCTTTGAACATGGTGGGCCAATAAAATCCACATTGTAAGATTTTTGCAGTTGTCTTTCTTGATGAGAAATGACCCCCACATGCCTCAGAATGACAAAATTTAATGACACTACTTACCTCATTGTCAGGAATGCATCTTCGAAATATTTGATCAGGACAATATTTGAATAAATAAGGGTCATCCCAATAAAAGTTCTTCACTTCGTTCAAGAACTTTCTTTTGTCTTGGGTACTCCAATGAGCTGGCAATTATCCTGAAACAAGAAAATTAACAATATTAGCAAACCAAGGCATCGTAGAAACGGAAAATAAAGATTCATCGGGAAAGTAGTCATCGATTGGTGTGATGTCAGATTTCGAATCTGTTGTCAATCTTGACAAATGATCTGCAACAACATTTTCGGTGCCTTTCTTGTCTTTGATTGTGATATCAAATTCTTGAAGTAACAAAATCCACCGCACCAGTCTAGCCTTAGAATCTTTTTTAGAAAGAAGATATTTCAATGCTGCATGATCACTAAAAACAACAACAGGTGAGCCAACAAGATAAGATCTGAATTTATCACAAGCAAATACTACTGCAAGTAATTCTTTTTCAGTGGTGGTGTAATTCATTTGAGCACTATTTAAAGTTTTACTTGCATAGTAAATCACATAAGGTTTCTTATCTTTTCTTTGTCCGCAAGACAGCACCCACGGCATAATCACTAGCGTCACACATTATTTCAAAGGTAATGACCAATCAGGAGGTTGAATGACAGGAGCAGAAGTAAGCAAGTTTTTAAGTTTAACAAAGGCTTCTTCACAATGTTCAGTCCATTCAAAAATATTATCCTTTGTTAGAAGGTTACTCAAGGGCTTAGATATTACACTAAAATCTTTTGATGAACCTTCTGTAAAAACCAGCATGTCCTAAGAATGAATCTAACATCTTTAACAGATTTTGGTGTTGGTAAGTTGGCAATTAACTCGATTTTAGATTTGTCAACCTCAATTCCTTTTGATGAAACAATGTGACCAAGTACAATGCCGTTTGTTACATAAAAGTGACATTTTTCCCAATTCAATACAAGATTCTTCTCTTCACACCTGCTCAAAACCTTTTTCTAAGTTAGTCAAACAATCATTAAATGAATCACCAAAAACAGAAAAATCATCCATAAAAAATTCAAGAAAACGTTCAACCATATCACTGAATATGCTAAGCATGCATCTTTGAAACGTGGTTGGTGCATTACATAATCCAAAAGGCATCCTTCGATATGCAAAAGTATCAAATGGACATGTGAAAGTAGTCTTCTCTTGATCTTCCAATGCAATTTCAATTTGATTGTAACCTGAATAAGCCATCTAGGAAACAATAAAATTCATGACCTGCAACTCTTTCTAGGATTTGGTCCATGAAAGGTAAAGGGAAATGATCTTTTCTAGTCATTGAATTAAGTTTCCTATAGTCAATGCACATGCGCCAACAGTAACAGTCCTAGTTGGAATTAACTCATTTTTCTCATTCGTTATCACAGTGACTCCAGACTTTTTGGGGTACAACTTGGGTAGGACTTACCATTTGCTGTCAGAAATAGGATAAATGATTCCATTATCTAGAAGCTTAATGACTTCATTTTTCACTACTTCTTTCATATTAGGATTAAGCTTCGTTGCATTTCTCTAGAGGGTTTAGCATTTTCCTCCAAATAAATCCTGTGTGTGCAAATCAAAGGGTAATTCCTTTTATGTCAGCTATGGTCCATCCTAATGCAATTTTTGTGCATTTTCAAAATCTGTAAAACTTACCTTCTTGATGTGCATTAAGTTTGGAATAGATTATTACCGGAAAAGTTTCATTTTCTCCAAAAATGAGTATTTGAGATTAAATGGTAACGGCTTCAATTCAGGTTTTGGTGGTTGAACACTTCAAGGTATGGGCTCAATTGATCGTGGTGGCAATTCTTCAATTTGTGGTCTCCAATTGCATGTCTTTGATTCCTGAAAGTAGACCATTTGCAAATCATCAGATTCATCAATCTCAGTTTCACTAGAAGTGGTTTGAAATTGATCATGAACTAATTTTTTAATAAAGTCCACTTCCTGTAAATCATTATCATCTCCAGGTTGCTTGTAAATGTTGAAAATATTCATCTCCAATGTCATGTTTCCAAATGATAGCTTCAACAGTCCATTCCTACAATTAATCAATGCATTAGAAGTGGCAAGAAATGGACGTCCTAAAATGACAGGAATTGAATTACATGCTTCAACAGGTTGTGTATCCAAGACAACAAAATCCACAGGATAAATGAATTTATCAACTTGTACTAACACATCCTCAACTATTCCTCTATGAACTTTTACAGATCTATCGGCAAGTAAAAGAGTTATAGAGGTTGGTTTTAACTCACCTAGATTGAGACTTTGAAAGACTGAATATGGAAGTAAATTCACACTAGCTCCAAGATCAAGTAAGGCTCTTTCAATTTTATGTTCTCCAATAAAGCAAGAAATTGTAGGACAACCAGGGTCTTTATATTTCAAAGCATTATTATTTTGAAGAATGACACTTACTTGTTCGGCTAAAAAGGCTTTCTTTTTCACATTCAGTTTTCTCTTCACGGTGCCAGATCTTTTCAAAAATTTAGCATAGGAAGGAACCTGTTTAATAGCATCCAACAAAGGTATATTGATCCTTACCTGTTTGAAAGTTTTCAAAAATTTCAGAGTTGTGATTGACTTTCCTTTGTTTGGTCATGGCATGAGGAAATGGAAGTACTGGCGGGGAATCAGTCTTTTCTTTGCAATGTTCAGTTCAACCCATTCCTTACCCTCAGAGATAGACTCATCATCTTTCTCACAAGGTTCAAGAATGGGTTTTTCAATAACCTTACCACTACGAAGAGTGATGACTGATTTGACTTGATCCATGTGTTGGTTTCCAGAACTACTCGCATTTGCATTGTATTGCCCTTTTGGATTTTGTTGTGGTTGAGATGGAAACTTACCTTTCTCTTGGAAACTAGAGCAGATGTTAATTTTGCAAGAGCATCTTTAAAATCTGTCATGCTTTTGAGCAAGTTGAGTGTTGATTGTCTCCTGCTTTTTCAATGAAATGCATGCAATGTTTCCTCAAATTTCTTCTAGGAGGTGGAGCATAAGGAGGTGCATATTCATGAGAATTTTGAAAATTATGATGTGCTTGAAACGGTGGCTGTGAAGTTTGTGCATTGTTTCTATCACTCTTCCAACTGAAATTTGGGGTGATTTCTCCAACCAGGGTTGTACGTTTGTGAGTATGGGTTATGGTTGGGTCTTTTGGAAACTGTTTAAAGCATGGGCTTGTTCATGGAGGCAATTCCTATAAAAAGAAGGCAAAGTTGGACAATCATTTGTTGAATGTTCATGTTTCACAGATTTGACACACAATGTCTTGAACAGATTTTAATTGACCACTCTTTTCAATTCAAGTGCTTCGACTTTTCTAGCTAAGATGCAAACTTGGCTTGGAGGTCATGATCTTTCCCTAAGGTTGTGCATACCTCCACTAGATGTATGAGGGTTGAGTTTTTACATTGGTGCCTCATATAAGTACCTGTGGTGTCCCAATTGAGCATTTTCGGCTAGCAAGTCTAGGTACTCCATTGCTTTATTAGGGTCTTTATCTTCGGAAAGTTCCATTGCACATCAATTCAACCATTTGCCGTATCTCTAGGTGTTAAACCTTCATAAAAATGTGAAACCAATCTCCATGTTTCAAAACCATGATGTGGGCAAGTATTAAGCAAATCTCGATACCTATCCCAACATTGGTAAAATGTTTCTCCTGTTTTTGAGTGAAAGTGATGATTTGTCTTTTGAAAGAATTTGTTCTGTTGAGATGGAAAAAAACTTCTTTAAAAATTGTTGTTGCATTCATCCCAAGCACGAATGGATTCTGGTCTTAAATTTTGTAGCCATGTTTTAGCTTTATCTTTTAATGAAAAAGGAAAAAGCTTTAATCGAATGGTGTTCATGCTACAATTTGAGTCATTATAGGTATTACAGACCTCCTCAAATTCCCTTAAATGCAAGTATGGATTTTCTAGGTCTAAGCCATGAAAAGAAGGTAAAAGTTGAATAATGCCTGGCTTAAAATTAAAATGAGATGCATCAGGAGGAAAAACTATGCATGAGGGTGCACTTGTTCTTGTGGGATTCATGTGGTCTCTAAGTGTTCTCATACGGTTATTCTCATTATTCTCATTATGAAGCGATTGATTATCTTCTTCAGCCATATTTTCTGAAAATGATGAGGATACCCTACAAAGTCGACCACTTAATGTACGTGGCCAAACTCGCATGCACGTGTAAAAAGAGAATAAAAGGAAGAAAAGAAAATAGAAGAAAAAGAAACAAAACAAAAAAGAAAACAAAAGTTAGATAAAATGAAAAGTGAAAAGAGAAAATAAATTAAATATTATAATTTATACAAGAATTTACCTCCCCAGCAACGGCGCCAAAAACTTGACACGACCAAAAGCTTGATGTCTTCTCCCAAGTGTAGGAGGTTAATTGTATAAATTATAAATAAACAACGCAATAATAACAATAGTAGTACTAGTAATAGTAATAATAATAATAATACTCAGTACGTGGCGTTGTTATACCTGAGAATGATCTAAAAGATCGGGTCACAGGTTTCCAGCCCATATACTGAGTTTATGAACAGATAATAATAATAATAATAATAATAATAATAATAATAATAATAATAATATAACAACAACAACAACAATAATAAAGAAGAGAGGGAAGAAATTAACGAGAACTTTGAGTTGAAAAGATTAACGTAAGGATTAAACAATGATAAAATAAATGTCAAGGTTAGAGATCCACTAATGGTACTTCAAACAAGTATAGTATAAACTCTTATTACTCAATTGGAAACCACACATAAAGGAGGTTCCAATCAGATTATAAATTGTTAACATGATTACATTAGTTATCTTATTCGAATAAAGCTAATACTTGTAAATGTTGGCAGGCATTCATGATTAATAACTTATGTTAACAACAAATCAAGTCCCTTTCATAGCTCAGGTGTCGGTTGTATACCATACAGTATGGGCTATGAAAGTACCAAGTATTTGTTGTACCAAGTGTTATAGAACATAAATCTAGATTAACCATTTAACAAGCAAAGTATTAAAAGTGAACAAGATAACAAATATAAAACATGTTAGTATCCAACGTTAAGGTCCATGTTAAGTTTTATTATATACTTATTCTTACACCATTAGTGTACCCTTTTCACCTTGACATAATTAACTTAGCTAAACATAATGAAAGAAAGAAACATAAATGAACAAGATAAGAACATAAATGAACAAGATAAGAACATAAATGAGAAAGAAGTTAACTAAGTAAAGAAAAGGAAATTAAGTGCATAAACTTGATATTAATGAAAGCAAGACATAAGCAATACAAAGAGAGAAAGCAAGAGCATGATCTTGATCTGGAAACCAAGATGCCTCAATACATGGTAAGTGCCTCCTTTTATAGGCCAAAATTTGGAACTATTGATTTGTTAATTAATTGATGAGTGGGTGGCCACATCTTGACTTGGTGACAATCCTTATCTTCTTGTCTGAACAAGACGTCATTGCTAACATCATAATTTTCCCAGAATCCTCAGGAATGTTCTAGGAAATTGTCTCAGCTTTCCAAAAAAAAGATGAGGTCATTTGGACTTCTAGAACTCAAGATATGGGCTGAACACTAAATAGTGTCTAGGCTGTAGGACAGCTTCGGACTTCTTCGTTGTTCCTTTAGTTTGGACTTCAAAACAGCCTTTTTAAATTTGGGCTCCTCATGAAAGTTGTAGGCCTTTGTCTTACCTTTCCATCCATATAAAATGGACCTAAATCCGAGATCTAGAGCTCCAGATATGATCCAATTACCGAGCAATGTTCCGGTTTGGACTGCACCGGCATCTCTTTTCTAAGTTTGGCCATCTCTTTGTCCTTTCACTTTCAATACTTAAACTCATCAATCAATCCTTTTATTTATGTGATAGGCCTGCATTTAAAATGAGTATTTACCATAAATTAAGGTATCTTATAGTATCAAACTTGTTATTATAAAACATGCTTTAGTTAAGGAGTTATTGATACTTCAAGTGCAAAATGATGATATAAAACCTTGATAAACTTGCACTTTTAAGTATTAATCAATGGCCAAGTCATAAAATTATCCAAGCATATTTTCATGTTTAAAAAAAAAATTTAAAAATGGTTTATGTAACCAGTTTACGATTATCCATTAGGATTTGGCCAACATGTCAAAAATCTTTTTCCAATCTTTTTTGGGGTCGAAATGTAGACTTTAATATTTGTGGGGTGTAAAATTATACGATAAAGTACACCCTCAGGTATTAAAGATACAAAGTGTAAAAATACGATGCTAAAGTTCAGACTTTAGAACGGTTAGGATTTAACCCGATAAGGTAGAGAATCTTCTCATGAAGAAGATCTGCCTTTAAACCTCAGAAAAACCAACAAAAAAACAATCAAACAACAATGCAGCTTACCTTAGGTAGGGTGCACTGGGGTGATGCGTCTTCCCCTTGCACAACCAGTCCCTTACTCAGACTCTCGGCAGACCCATAATTCCTAGTGACCATAATACTAGGTGGCAACTCCTAAACATTAATCATAATTTTATGATTAAATCAAAAAACCCTTCCCAACACACCACACCACCGTAGGAGCACGACAAAAGAGCCTCTGCCATCGCCAGAAATAAACAAAACTTTCTTAATGTTTATAAATGGGTAGTTGAAAAAAGTTCAAATTGAACCCAAAGGACACATAAGTATATAGAGGGGAAAGGTCACAGGCAAAGTGGGCTTTGGACTTAAACCTACATACATGTGTGCACCGGTCTCTTCCATGAAGAAATTAAACCCATATGGACTTAGGCCTGAGTTTGATTTTATTGTAAGATAATATTTTAAGCTATAAAAGATTATTTTTTACCAATTAAAATTTAGAATATGGCCTATTCCATAAAGAAATATTTCCTTGTTCCAACCCATGAACATTAATAGTCTCTTCTAGAAGCTTTTATTTCAAATTTGGATAATTTTTTCAACTAAAAAACTATAGCTTTATGGCCACTATGTTCAAATCTAATTCTTATTTATAATGGCTAATCAAAGTTTGATAATATGAGAGTTAATTCTATTATTATCAAAGTTAATTCTTCAACTTTTTAGCTTTCAAAAAATAGGGTGAAGGAAGAGTTTTTAAACAATATTTTTTTAGATTTTTATTCAATATTCCTCACCTTGTATTTTAGTTTTTTCCTTTTTTTTTATTCTTTGTTTTCCTCCCAAATATATTGCTTTGTTCATCTTATTGAAAGATATTTGAGTCACATAATCCTTGGTTTAAAGATCTTATTTATAAGTGCATCTAAACCAAAGTGATGTTATTGGAACTTTAGAGACATGTTTGCAAACATCCTAGTTGAACAAATAAGAGTAAGAAAGCCTTAAAACAAAGGATTTATCATTGACAACAATAAAAGTTTTATTACTTTAAAGTCTTTCAACAAGTATCTTTTTTTTTGTTTTAATAGTTATTTTTATTATTAGTATGCAGCCAACAATTGCTTTACATATTTAAACAACCAACAGTTGTCAATGAATTTATCAAGTAATCATTTGTTATTCACATCTTGTGGTACTTGCTCACCCGAAGAGAAAATAGTTCAATTTATCGTTTGAATATTTGTTGAGACCTATAATTAGTATCAAAGCCTAGTTTATTATGGGAACCAATAAGGAATGTATTGAGCAGTTGGAAGATGGGCTGCACTGAATGGAGCTCAGCATGGCTAACAGGCTGCAATAGTTGGAAGAAACTCTTAATTGTCTCTATGATGTGCTGCTTACAAACCAGGAGCCTTCAAATCATGGTAACCAACACCGTTTAGGCTACAATAGGGGACTACTTGTTGTATAATCCAAAACAACGAAGCTTGACTTTCCTTGATTTTCAAGAGATGATATGATGAAGTGATTCAATCATGTGAACCAGTTTTTTAAGTTTCAAATTACTCCCAAACCCCAAAAGGTTTCTTTGGCCTCCTACCATTTAAAAGGAGAGGCCAACCAATGGTAGTAGTGGATTTACATGACATTTCAAGAAGAAAGACACACTCTCTCATGGGCAAATTTTAAAGATGAATTTTGGGCTCGTTTTGGGCCTTTAAAGTGTGAAATTTTGATGAAAGCCCTTTCAAAGATAAGTATGATGGTTCTTTACATGATTATCAACAGGAATTTGAGTGTTTGGGAAATTGGGTACGAGGTTGGACGTAAAGAGCCCTTGTAGGAACATTTAGTTTATTTCATATGGTATCTGGATGTTCAAGCCTCAGGCCTTAAAGAAAGCCATTATCTTAGCACGTATGAAAGATGATCAACTTACTAGACAAAGGAGGTTTGTCAGACCTGTACCACCGATGTGAGCTTCCCTAGCCCTTCCCTTATCAATCAAGCAGCACTACCAACCCATGATAATCCTATTTCATGCCTCACTTGGGTAGAAATGCAGCAGATGAGAGCCTAGAACTTATGTTTTAATTGTAATGAATTTTTTATTGCAGGGCACAAATGTTAAAGGCCACGGATACTAGTGCTAGAAGGGTATGATGGCAACGACACTTTTTTAAGCGAAAATGACCTTGAAGAACATCAGCCCAAGAGAAATATGAGGAGCTTACCAAACCAATAATTATATTATATGCATTACAGGATGGACTGTGCCCAAGATATACGGATAGCTACTAGAATCGATTCCCACGATGTCATTATATTAATCAATAACCAGTCGACTCATAATTTTATTACTAAGCATCTGGCCAACTGGTTGTGATTACTGTTGGTGCCAATAGAAACCTTCATCGTTTGAGTTACCAATAAAGAACATCTTTGATGCCAGGGGTGGGGGTGGTTTGAAGAGGTACAAGAAAATCTTCAAGGCACTCATTTTTTTTCTTAACTCTTTACTCCTTACCTCTCATAGGATAGGACATAGTGCTAGTGATTTAATGGCTCAAGTTACTTGGCTCTTTGGTTTGCGACTAGAAACAGTTGACTATGGAATGTTTTTGGGAAAACCAGACTAAGAGATTTCTCAGTATCGATGAGCAAGACATCCAAGTGGCAACAATTAAAAAGTTATCCAAGGAAATTCGCCCAAGCCAAGCAATGTTGGCATTATGCTTCCAAGTTGCTCAAATGGAACCACAAGTGAATATTCATCCAAGCATGCAAGTAATATTGCAAGAATTTTTTGATCTATTCATAGAACCCATGAGCTAACCTCCAACACGATAGTTGACCACAGCATCCCTCTTAAAGAAGGAACTAATTTGATAAATGTTTAACCATACAGGTACACGTATTATCAAAAGAAAAAGATAGAGAAGCAGGTCCAAGATGTGCTAAGATCAGGGCTTTTTCGACCTAGCACTAGTGACACGACCAAAAGCTTGATGTCTTCTCCCAAGTGCAGGAGTGTCGAAGTAATAAATAACCCGGCAAGACCGGGGTCGAACCACAGAGAGGTTAATTGTATAAATTATAAATAACAATGCAACAATAACAATAATAACGATAATAATAACAATATTACTACTAGTAATAGTAATAATAATAATAATACTCAGTACATGGCGTTGTTATACCTGAGAATGATCTAAAAGATCGGGTCACAGGTTTCCAGCCTATATACTGAGTTTATGAACAGATAATAATAACAACAACAACAACAACAATAATAAAGAAGAGAGGGAAGAAATTAACGAGAACTTTGAGTTGAAAGATTAACGTAAGGATTAAACAATGATAAAAATAAATGTCAAGGTTAGAGGATCCACTAATGGTACTTCAAACAAGTATAGTATAAACTCTTATTACTCAATTGGAAACCACACATAAAGGAGGTTCCAATCAGATTATAAATTGTTAACATGATTACATTAGTTATCTTATTCGAATAAAGCTAATACTTGTAAATGTTGGCAGGCATTCATGATTATAACTTATGTTAACAACAAATCAAGTCCCTTTCATAGCTCAGGTGTCGGTTATACCATACAGTATGGGCTATGAAAGTACCAAGTATTTGTTGTACCAAGTGTTATAGAACATAAATCTAGATTAACCATTTAACAAGCAAAGTATTAAAAGTGAACAAGATAACAAATATAAAACATGTTAGTATCCAACGTTAAGGTCCATGTTAAGTTTATATTATACTTATTCTTACACCATTAGTGTACCCTTTTCACCTTGACATAATTAACTTAGTTAAACATAATGAAAGAAAGAAACATAGATGAACAAGATAAGAACATAAATGAGAAAGAAGTTAACTAAGTAAAGGAAAGGAAATGAAGTGCATAAACTTGATATTAATGAAAGCAAAACATAAGCAATACAAAGAGAGAAAGCAAGAGCATGATCTTGATCTGGAAACCAAGATGCCTCAATACATGGTAAGTGCCTCCTTTTATAGGCCAAAATTTGGAACTATTGATTTGTTAATTAATTGATGAGTGGGTGGCCACATCTTGACTTGGTGACAATCCTTATCTTCTTGTCTGAACAAGACGTCATTGCTAACATCATAATTTGCCCAGAATCCTCAGGAATGTTCTAGGAAATTGTCTCAGCTTTCCAAAAAAAAGATGAGGTCATTTGGACTTCTAGAACTCAAGATATGGGTTGAACACTAAATAGTGTCTGGGCTGCAGGACAGCTTCGGACTTCTTCGTTGTTCCTTTAGTTTGGACTTCAAAACGGCCTTTTTAAATTTGGGCTCCTCATGAAAGTTGTAGGCCTTTGTCTTACCGTTCCATCCATATAAAATGGACCTAAATCCGAGATCTAGAGCTCCAGATATGATCCAATTACCGAGCAATGTTCCGGTTTGGACTGCACCGGCATCTCTTTTCTAAGTTTGGCCATCTCTTTGTCCTTTCACTTTCAATACTTAAACTCATCAATCAATCCTTTTATTTATGTGATAGGCCTGCATTTAAGATGAGTATTTACCATAAATTAAGGTATCTTATAGTATCAAACTTGTTATTATAAAACATGCTTTAGTTAAGGAGTTATTGATACTTCAAGTGCAAAATGATGATATAAAACCTTGATAAACATGCACTTTTAAGTACTAATCAACTAGCCCTGTCTCATCAATTGTTTTGCTAGTGAAGAAAAAAGACAACTAGTGTTTTGCATACATTATCATGTGCTCAACGCCACAACCATTAAAGACCGAATTCCAATCTCCATAGTTAATGATATGTTGGACGAGCTCTACGGTGCTTATACTTTACTAAGCTAGATTTGAGGGCGGCGTACCATCAGGTATGACTAAATCCATATGATGTCTATAAAATTGCTTTCTGAACATATAATGGGCTATATGAATACTTGGTTATGTCATTTGGCCCATGTAATGCACCATCTACATTTCAAGCTATCATGAACTCTATCTTTCGTCATCATCCTCACAAATTCATATTAGTTTTCTTTGATGATATTTTGATCTATAGTTCCAATTGGGGCAAGCATTTAGTGCGTGTAAAATAGACCTTTTGAAATATTGAGGCAACACTAATTCTTTGTCAAAGTTAGCAAATGTGTATTTGGGAAACAAGAACAGGAGTATCTAGGGCACATTATCACTAGCCAAGGTGTCAAGGTGGACAAAAGTAAGATTACTGTTATGGTAGCTTGGCCTCGGCCTACTAACAATTTGGAACTATATGGGCTTTTAGGTTTGATAGGGTATTACCAAAAGTTCATCCAAAACTACAGCATTATAGCTCGGCCACTCATTAATCTTCTTAAAAAAAGCCAATTCGGATGGCATGAGGAAGCTGAAATCGCCTTCCTTACTCTCAAACAAGCCATGATGACCATTCTATACTAGTCATGCCTAACTTCAACGAGGCCTTCACCATCAAAACAGATGCATCCAGGGAAGCAATGAGAGCTGTAACAGACCTGACTATACAACTTGATCAACATTAAAAGAATCTAACATATGTTCTTAATTTGAGGGTAATTTTTTTATATAGAAATCTACCAAAAAATTGGCAGAGTTTCATTTATATTTAGGACATCCTAAGTGATTGACTACTATCAATTTGCTCAATCAACCCATCATCACAAGGTCCCATAATTCTGGACCTTATTTCAATCATTAATATTCAACACCTCATACAATCCACACAATACACACACACACACACATAGCCCACATATCATGTCATAAAATTTGAAAGAAAATGGAATACTAACATGTAAAGAGAGCATTTACAATATAATAAGTGTTCTTAAACATTTCAAAAGGATTAATTACAAGATAACAAATGTAATGCATGCCAAGCTGGACTTTTATAATACATCAAGGTTTACATAAAAGCATACTGCATAAACGCGTTAATTCCATTATACTTAAGTTAAATATTTAATTAAAATTCAAACGAGTTTTAAGGATTCAACCAAGGACTTAATTGATGGAAAATTAAGTTTTGAGGCCTAATTCGAGTTAATTTATAAAGATTGAAAGAATAGGTACTCAATTGAAACTTTGAGGAACCAAATTGGTGCAATCAGGGGTTCAATTGAAAGAAATTAAAGGTTTAAAAGTTGTTGGAGGGTCAAAATCAAAGATTTTCATTACCAAAGATCAAGTTTCAAAAAACACATCACTTCAGGAACAAGAATGATCAAAGCAAGGGCCAAATTGAGTAAAATTGAAAGTTTAATGGTTAATTAAGAGTTCAATTGAACAAATCAAAAATCAAGGACCAGTTTGTAAAAGGCATTTAACTTTGGGGTTGAAATTGAGTTTAGTAAAAGGCGAAACTACATGAAATTAAGAATATGGATTAAAAGATAATTACAGTATCGTTCAGGATACTGTGCATCTTCTTCTTTAATTTTGGCTGATCGAGTAGACACTTTCAGGTGAATGAACGTGGCATCTTTGACCACCCAAGACCTCCACTTACCATCATGCAATAAAGGAGGTTCTCCTCTATATGGTGGTGCTGCCCTTGTTTGATGTTTGTACCCCACCTACCACATGGAAACCCTTAACTTCTTGTCCTGAATCAACTTTAACCTATTCAGATTTTTTGACAGTTTTTCATCCAACTTTGAATCAATGATAAAATAGCTACAGGTTTCCAAATGGAGTGTGGTTTGATTCTAGATGAAGAAAAACATCCCCTCTACAATGAACATGGCTTATTCTATTTCAATAACCTTTCAAATGCAATGATTAAATCAAAGAAGAAGCATCCCCAATTAGCTATTTTTTGAACAATTTCAGCTCTCTTTTTTTCAAACTCTTTCTAGAAGCTCCCAAAGGTTGTTAAGGACCTATAGGTAAGGAAAATTGAAAGGAAAGAGGCAAAAAAAAAAAAAAAACATTCTCTAACATACTAGATAGGAGAATCCTCTACATGCTAGTTTTAGAATACCATTAAAGACAGAAGATGGTTTTGTAACCTCCAACCCATGAAAGGCTACAGAAGGGAAGAGAAAGGACACAAGGGGAAAAAATATGACCTAAAAAAACACAAAAAAGAAAAGGAAAATTAGATAATAATCTCTGGGCTTTTAGAATATGAAAAAAAAAAAAGGAGAAAGAAGAAAAGAGATGCCATAGAATAAAGGAAGACATTCTTGATTATTTGAAGCTTAAGCAAAAGCTAGAAATCTAGTGGAAATCAGCAAGGAATTATGAGGAAATACTTTGCTCTTATTGATTAGGTATTTTTTAAACCCTTAATGAGGGGGTTGAGCTCAATGAGCACACCCCTTCCCCTCCTTTTTAATCCATGTTATAGTTGTTATTTGATAGTTTAGTGTTCATATTTATTGCTTTTATATGTTAATGTTTGAATCAAGATGTCTTTTTTCCTTTTTTGGATTAATAAGCATATATGTGCTCATTTTTAGATAACGAATAGTTTGTTATGTTATGATCTTTATCTTAATAGTGAAAGTTCTATTTTAGATATTATTTTGTTAAGATTTGATTTCATTTTTGTTATTTTTAGTATGTTTATTTAGTCATTTTAATGTCATTTTAGGTTTGTGTTTTCTTGTTGTTTAAGTCTATTTTTTGGATTATAGCCATCACAAGTTTATGTGTTTGTAACCTAGAATATGTGTTGCATTAATGTTTTTAACGTAATAGATTTCCAAATGCATTTATTAGGGGTTTTGAGTATGACATTATTGCATTTGACTCCTAGGTTTTATGGAAGTTTTTTTATGTTTGTAGAAGCTTGTGTAAGTGTGTCGAAGTCAGAGTTGTTAAATTTAGGTCAGTTTTCTGGGTTTTATAACATTTTTTAGGTTTGTACTTTGGTTTGTTACAATTCCTAGGTATTTTTTGCAATTCCTGGGTTTGACATTCAAACATTCATTTGTTGAACTTTTCCTCAAGTACTAGTTTTAGGTTATGTTTTATTATCATTTTTGGTTTCCAAAGTTTAGTGGCTCATCATGCATCTACAATCTAGGTTTTGATTGATCAAAAACATGTGTTAAGTGTTTTAATCTTAGGTTTTTGGTCTCGATGAACCGAAACTTTTAAAGACAAGATTGCTCTCTTTGCTTTGTAATTGTTGAGTTTGATGATTTGACTTTTTATCCTTGCATGATTTGTAAGCTTTCTTTTCCTTTTATTTCACAAAATCTTGCCTGATTTGGAAGTCATGATTCTAGGTTTCTTTGGCTTTTCTTCATAAAACCTGTGTTAGAACTATGTTGTTTCTGTTTTTCGTTTTGGGTCATGTTTGTGGGCTAGGGCCACGAACCAGGAAGCCCATCCCACATGATTGAGCTAAGCCCTTTTCTAACCACAAGGGCGTGTCTGGCACGCCCATGTTTTGCCAAAGAAAAAATGCTTTTTTTTAGGCGTGTTTATCAAACATGACTTAATGCATTTTTTTAAGTCTTTTGGTTTTTGGATAAGGATGTGTTTGGCAAACATGTCCTTCCTTTTTTCCAGCAATTTTTTTTTATATCTTCATTTCTTTTGTTTTTGCCAAATAGCCCCTCAAATTATTTCAAAAAAATCTTAAAAAATTTAAGGATCCTTTTAGACTTATTTGTAGGTCCTTCACTTTTTTTTAGCCTTTTTTTATTTAATATTGGGACAATAAAGTTATATTTTAAGGTATTGACTCAATATTAAAATACTTTTTTTTCATTGAAAAATTTCAAAAAAGTCAAAATTCTTTTTTAAAAAATACAAAACAATGTTTTTTTTTAATTGTGTGCATATGGCCAAGTATCATAAAGATAAAATCATATTTATATAAAAATAAAATAAATAAATAGTACGAGGAATGGTTTTGCATTGTTAAGATAAAAAAAAATATATAGTTTTTTATTACATCCTTTTTTATGAAATAACTAGTTTATTAAAGCTATGAGAATTTGGCCTACATTTCAAAAAATATATAAATATAAAAATTATTTTTGTTTCATTTGACATCTGCGATAACGAACTTATACGTAAGATGTATTCCCAATATTAATATAGTTTTCTTCCCTTTTTACGCATAGACTTTAGAATGGTTAGGTTTAAATTTGATAAGATAAGGACTTTCTTACATAAAAAAAAAAAAACTTTTCTTAAACTTTAGATATAACAACGGTTGGAAAACACAACAACCTTAGTTTTTACAAATAAATAGCAATGCAACTTACCCTAGATAAGGTATTTTAAGGGTGATATGTTCTCTTTATTCACAACTTGTCCTCTTATCCAGACTCTTGCAAACCAATAAGTTTTATAGTGACCATAATACTCGGTGATGTCTCTCATTCATTTGGTTTCATTTAAAAAGAACAAGAATTTCTTATTCTTTCCACCCATACCGTTTCACACTAATCCCACTATGAGAGTACTATCATCACAACAATGTTCATGTGTGACAATGAATATAAGTATAAATACCTAACCATACAAAATCTATGTGAGATTGTATTTTTTTTCTTGTTATATTACTTTTTCATTTTTATGTGCTCTATGTGTTAAAAAAACAGTATGGACGGGTTTTTTATGTGTTTTATGTGTTAAAAAGTATCTAAACAAATACTTTTTTCTTTTTTCTTTTTTTGAAAAAGACAAGAGGGGGATCACACTAGCAATGAAAGACAGCATAGCGTGCCCCTTCTACCTCTAAGATGTGCCACGACAAGAACATTTAGACTTTGGGGCATGGTCCATTCACGAGGTGACCTATCATGAAGATTGTCTAGAATCGATAGTTACATATATACGCATTCAAATATTCTATTCCTAGACAAGTATTCATGGATAGCTAAGTGTAATGCTTAATATAGAATGTCGGGTCCTTGTAAAGTGAAAGAATCTACCTTGTAATTAAGCATAAATTTGTAATCTCATGATCATTCATGCCTGATCCACTTGATTAAAATAGTAAGTATGCAACTACAAGAGGATGGTGATCATATATATATCGGATTCAATTTAGAAGATGAACACATGTGGGGTTGAAATAGATCAAAAGCTAAAGAAGACAGCACCCAAACCGGAAAAAGAATCCCAGTCGAAGTAGTCAAACTTTTACAGCCCAGGAAACATAATCTAGCATATCGTAGAATAAAGAGCTAGCTCCAAGATTGTTTTGATTTATTTTCTTTCGTAAATACCATAGTTTTCACACTCAGGAGTAGGAACTGGCTTGGAAAAAATATCCCTCTAAATTCACCAGTCATAAAGTTAATTATGTTTTTAAAACATCTTCATATTATTCCTTTTTATTTTTTAGGTAAACCTAATCTTTCCGAGTTTAAATTAGGTTTGAACAAGTTAATCAAATCATTAAAATCATCACCCATTAATTAATCTAATTTAATAAGAAAGCTTATATTTATCATTATTGGGTTTCGTAGCTTTCTTCACAAAAACACTGTGGTTGTTACAGTGTTTCTTCAAATAGTTTTTTTTTGTATTTCTTTTCTTATGATTTTTTCTAGAATTATATTTATTAATTTTATTTTTTTAATATAGAGTTGGTTGAGAATTTAATTTTTTTTAATTTAAAAAACAAACATTATGAATTGCTATAGTGTTTCCCCACATTATTTTTTGTTTTTTTATTTTTTTTGTTATGATTTTTTTCAAAATTATATTTTTTGATTTTTATTTTTTTAATATTGAGCTAGTTAAAAATTATAATTACAATAAAGCTAAAATATATGAGAAAAGCTATGTAGCTTTCCTCACAAAACACTGTGGATTACTACAATGTTTCTCCACATGTTTTTGTTTTGTTTTGTTATGATTTTTTTCTAAATTACCTTTGTTGATTTTATTTTTTTTAATATTGAGCTGGTTGAGAATATAACTTTGTAATTATTATTTTTTTAAACAATGTGGATTGCTACAATGTTTCCCCACATAGTTTTTTTGTTATGATTTTTTTAAAAATTGTTTTTGTCGATTTTATTTTTTTTATATTGAACTTGTTGAGAATTTAACTTCGTAATTTTATTTTTTTTTACAAATAAAGCTAAATCATGTGGGAAAAGTATTGTAGTTTTTCTCACAAAACACTATAAATTACTACAGTGTTTCCCCATATGGTTTTTTTTATTATGATTTTTTTTTAAATTATCTTTATTGATTTTGTTGAGGAAAAACATTATAGTTTTCCTCACAAAACACTATGAATTGCTATAGTATTTCTTCACATGATTTTTTAAATAAAAATAATTTACAGGAAAACTTGTTCAGGGATCATAAGTGTAATTATTTTTATTAAAATATCTTCATTTTATTCTTTTTTATTTATTAGGATAACCTGATCGGTTTTTGAGTTTGGATTAGATTTCAACAAGGTAATTAAATCACTAAAAACATCACCCGTTAATTAATCTAATTTAACAAGAAAGCTTATATTTATCATTATTGGGTTTAACAATAATGATAAATATAAGCTAATTAAGGATTGTTTCATATATTTTAATACACTTGTAGCTAGAAATATTCTCTCCATCTCTCTCTTCCTTTTCTGCCCATCAGATAACGATAACGACAGATTCCTAATCATTCCCTCAATTCTATAGGAAACACCCATAATTGCACCCAAGAATAACCCTATTCGTTTTACAAAGAAAAGAAACTCATAAGAAGCTATTGAACTTCACTACTTTTCCTTCGATCTTGCAATATATCGTATTTGATTTTTATTTTTTTTCTCTTCCTATAATGGATCCTTCATGCAACCTTTCTGTCAAGGGCTTCTACAACTTGCTTACAAGAGAACTTGATGAACTTGATCAGAGTTTCCTATCTCATAACTTCATCTCGATTCAATTCCTTTCGAAAGTTCTATCCTCTCTCCAATCATTTTATTCCCAGTTAACGACACTGGTTCAAAAGCTTCACCTCCCCGTAGGAGAGAAGTGGCTTGACGAGTACATGGATGAAAGCTCCAGGCTCTGGGAAGCCTGTCATGTGCTCAAATCAGGTGTTTTAGGAATGGAAAATTATCACTCTTCCGGCACCAATATAACATCCTCTATCGATGGCCTTCATCCCCATTTGAATGCACAGGTTTTACGTCAGGTTAGTATTTATATCTAATAAAGGACACAAGATGTTTCAAGCTAGCTTAATTAATCACGTATTTATGCATGGTTGTGATAATATTGGTGTAGGTTATTCGTGCAATCATGGGTTGTCAAAGGGAAATAAGAGGGTTGGAAGAGGATAATAAGAGCTTGATAGAAACAAGAGTTGAAGCATTATCACTGCAGTTTGAAGGAAACAAAAGAAACATGGTAATGACTGATCAATCGAGCTGGTTCAACTCATTCAATGGCTTTCGAGGTGTTCTGTACGCAATGAGGATTGTCAACTCACTGCTCCTAATGATCCTGTTTGCTGGGCTAGTATACTGTTGGCCTTCTTCTTGGCAAGACGCAGCTGATCAGTGTGAGGAGGCTGGTTCAGCCTTTATGGCTTCAATGGCAAGGTTGCAGCGAAGAGTAGCAAGTGAGATGGAACAAATTGGTGGGCAATCATCAGCTTCCGAAGGGATCGTGCTTTATGAGTTTAGGCAAGCCAAGATTGCAATGGAAGAGCTCAAAGTAGAGTTGGAGAGTACTGTTGTGGATGATCAGTACGAATTAGAAATTGACATTCAGGACAAAGTTGACAGATTGAGGAGTTGCTTTGGATTGTTGGCATGTGGGGTTGAGTCCATAATTGGACAACTCGATGATTTCTTCGATGAAATAGTTGAAGGGAGAAAGAAGCTTTTGGGCATGTGCACTCATCAACCTAGGTAGAGAAAACGTACTTAAAGAGCAGCAGCTTTAAGCTATATTTGTTTAGTGTTTCAAGTGAAAAAAAATATATATATATAAAAGGAAAACAAAACATATTTAGATAATAGCATAAAACTAAATTTATTTTTATAATAGTTTTGAATAAATTATTATTATATTATTTTTCTTTTTTATATTAAAATAGTAACCGATCGCTACTTTAAGTAAAATACAAAGGATTAAAAAGGTGATATTTAAGAAATATGTGAATACTCTTCTTTTCTTTTTTCTACACATTTCTTTGTTTTCTTTTCCCTCTTCAACAAGTCATTACTTTATTAACTTGCGGCTAGAATAGCTGTGAAGCACTAGGGAGTAGGGGTTTCTAGTTTCTAAAAAGGAAAAGCTGCAAGGAAAAATCTTGAAGAAAGAAAAAGGAATGTGATTCTTCCTTTGAAAAAAAAGCAACATTTCCATTATCCAAAGATAAGAAACAGGAAAGCATATTTGCTTAGTCAGTGGCTTCAATGGAGAGCAAAATCATCTATCATCTTAAGAATAGATTCTCTTTCTGTAGAAAAGAAAGATTGTACGTACGTGATTATCCAGGGTAAAAAATAGTAAATATGATGCTTCTTGTTTGCCCTACTTCTACAAAAACTAACCAAATCAAATGCTTAATGGTACACGAGGTTCATGACCATTTTTAGTGAAAGCAATTATATGGAAGTCATAGAGACACTATCACTCTTCCCCATATTTTCAATTAGGTACGTTTCTTCCTTTTTATATATAAAAAAAAAAAGTTAATTATAACTTAGTCTCTTATAAAAAATCAATTCAACCCAGTAACTTAAATTATAATTAAATAAGGCTTTAAGATTCGATATATATTATTTTCTAACATATTCTCTCAAGTAAAAGTTCTTTGAACTTGAAACTTGTATAGGTCCATATTACATTATGCTTAATTTTTATCAAATAGAATGAGGGTGATGACATTTGAACTCATAGCCACTTAGTCAACAAGGCTCTAATACTATGTAAAAAAATATTTCTCAACCTAAAACCTTAAACTATTAGATAACATCTCAGAATATATATAATTTATATCTCAAGATGAAGCTTGCAACATTTGATCAGAAGAACCAATGAAGAACACATAGTGAAATCATTGTGGGGAGCTGAAACCACAAAAAGTTCTTGAGGTATTATAAGCTTAAGGTTAATAGCTCTAAGATATGCTCATGAGGTAGAAGAGATTGGTAAAGTATAAAGTGTTAGTTTAAGCTTGCCAAAGAATACCAAGTTCAATGGCAATTTCAAAGGTTGAATCACATCTTATTGGTGCTTTTGTAATATATGCTCTTTCACCCACTACAAGAGTTTTTAAATTTAATGATAGAATTTTTGTCGGTATTTATATTTACAGTTCATCGATATGAGTTTTCCTGGTGGGCTCACTTATTACAATAAACTGTAGGAAAAACTCTCATCGATGATTTGTGGTATGTCAGTGAGTCTATTAATAATAATTTTATTAATAGATTTACTGACGGCAAAAAGCATGCCAAAAACAATTATTCATTTCATTTCGTTAATATTTCCATCAATAAATATAATATATCACTGATAAAAAAAAAATCATATATCAAAGTTTGTTCTCCTAATTAACCGCACTTGCTTTGTGAAACACCAAGATTGGCTAGCTAAACGCCATTGATTTGAGCTAAAAGATTATTATTGAAAAAAAACCTTAGGTATCATAAGAGTGAATCAAATCTCATAAACATACATCCGAATGAACAAAAGAGAAAAGAAAATAACAAAATTGCAAGCAAAAGAAACAAGATTAGTAATTAGGTTGAAAGAAACCTAGAAAGCATAGCTATTTTAAAATGTTTGTGTATAGGTTCAAGATTCAATGCTTAACCCACTAAACTAGAGAGTAATGGACTCTATTGGATTTGATAACTCTGTTTTTTTTTTTCACTATTTTTTCACTTAATTCTATAATAAAAAAATAAATGTTTGAAAAAATCAAGTACAAATCAAATGTCGAGATGTTTATT